>NW_028292580.1:8930663-9099949 GCF_029948245.1 Actinia tenebrosa | reverse complement strand
TAAAAAAACTTGAATGAATGAATGACGCAATCCTTAGATGAGAAATGAATGAATATGTCCAATTTATTGACGTTTTTCTACCAATCACGTTTCTCCGCTAAATGGTGTGATATTTGATGGGTGATCGAACGTGCAATACCATACGTGCTGCGATCTGTGAATCACACTGGATTTTTTACTTCCGATATTCGATACTAAGGAGAATTGAAAAAGATATCTCCTATCAAATATATAAAGAAACAAATCATTTGTAAAAAAACAATTTCGTTATTATTTGTGTAACTAAGCATTGCTTTATATATCATTTATAAATGCGTTAAATGGTTTCAATTTCGTGAATATTGAAAAGATAAAAAAACATTTTATCTAACTACTGATTGAAATATATATTCTTAATACCTTCGTTTGCCTTAGCGCGCCAACCCTCATGAATGGGCACCAAAACACGTCTCGGTCTAATACAACATGGTTGTGTCCTGAACACGACTCTCATCCCAAAAATATTATCTCAATCTTACAGGAATCTGGGGAAAAAACAATACAAGGAAATACAAATATGAGTGCTACGGACGAAGAAAAAATATTTGAAGTTTTGGTTGGGATTCAACTGGATCAGTTCTATCGGCGAATTGTTGACAAACTCCATGTAACTCGGTTTGGTCATTTTGACCATGTCACTGAGGATGACTTAGACGATCTTGGAATGTCAAAACCAGAACAGAGAAGGCTCTTCGAAGCTCTTAAAAAAGCAAGAAAGAAACCATTGTTTTCGAGTTTTCGTCGAAGGGTAAGCTACGAAATACGAAGCTCTTATACGCCGACACGAATGAATTAAAAAAATTTGCGATTCATTCGTGTGGAGTCAAATTCGAGTCATAAATCCCTAACTTTTCACGGCAGATTATATTCATTTAGTAATAGCTCTAATTTCTAAGGCTTTTCCCTTATGTCCCTGGTGATTTCTAAAATGATCGACTATTCTTTTGGGTTGCTTTGGTTGAGTTTTCGTGCTAAAGCGAACTCGATTTTTTGTTCATATACGCGTGCTATCTGATCTTTCCTGTTCTCCTATGTAGCATCATCACCTTATCTTTCATGAAGTTGTTCTTATAAAATTTTACAGCATGATTTTACTAGATGCTGAAAATTTTTCGAAAGCCGGCAATCGAACGTTCGATTTCTTTAATTGGCCTGTTTTATGATCGATTTCCATACTGTTTTATGATCGAATACCATTCGTGTGTTCCATCACATTTTTTCTAACGTTTTTACTAATTTATCTCAAAAATCATTCCTAAATCAAAGGTAAAATAGTATATATTTTCCTTAAACTCAAGCCCTTCCTTTCCACACACCCACTCTTTCACGCTTTCGTAAGCACTGTGTTTTTAATGTGTAGATACGAATACTCTTTATTATTCGTCGTATCTTTGGTAACCATTAAAAGCCAGGAAAAACCTGACTGTAAATCCTTAATAAATTAAAATCAACTAAATTAAAATACATTTGAAAAATATCTGTCTCTTAATAATGTATCTCAGAACTCATATTTTTATTTTCGTACACATCATCATTGTATTCCTTTCGTAGCATTGAATTTTTTATCTTAATAAAGATCTTCAAAGGGCAGTAATTTTCATTGTAAGGTTACATTCCTCAACGAAAATCAATAAACGTCAAAATATTGTCGATAAATCCCTAACTTTTATCACGTACATTTACCAATTTTCTTACTCACAACAGTGCCCTGATATCTGCATTTTGTATTTTTATACTTTTAATGGCCTTAACCACAACAAAATGAGGCTGAGGAAGTCTGGCAGACATCATATACAAACTGGCTGTATTCCATCATTGTGTCACTAGTTGTTACTTAGTAGTTATGAACAACATAAAGGTTGAGTCAAATTTTTTTTTTCACAAATATTTGATCATATATATGCCAAATTTCAAAATCTAGTATTTTTTTTAGTTTCTCTAATAGTAGTGTTAACAATTATAGGCAATCAATGAATTTATTCATGAGTCATGGAGATTCTATATTATGTTTTCAGGACACATTAAGGCTCAGGTCAAACATTGAACTTCATAAGAGCCGAACATAAATACATCAAAGAAGACTACCTTGTTATCCATTGTTTCAGTTAGGTTCGGCTCATGTGAAGTTCGACGTTTGACCTGAGCTGAAGAGTATAATTGCCTATAATTCATTTGTTTTTGTATGTAGGTCCTGATCTGCATCCCCTCTAGATAACATAGTCACATATAATACTTTCAGCAATTTAGGTTTTTTAATTGTTTCTTATCTGCATTTATTAGCTCTTTCTACTAGTCCTTTTACATCCGATGCGCTGCTGAATTTAATCGTTTTATTTACTTCATTTATATATACTATGATTGTGAATGGCATTAGACAAAATCACTCAGGATAACAGTTTCATGTGTTTTATATTGTCTGCGGAATGATTGCATTGCTTATATAATTAATCTGTGAAATAGAAATTTATGGTATTTGGTGTTTGCTTATCAAACCCTCAAGCAACAACCTCTGGGCTGATCTAAGTCAGGGCACCACTATCTAACTCACAGATATCAACCCTGAAACAACGTATTAACCTCTGGGCTGATCTAAGTCAGGGTACGACTAACTCACAGATCAAACCCTGAAACAACCTCTGGGCTGATCTAAGTCAGGGCATGGCTAACTCACAGATCCAACCCTGAAACAACCTCTGGGCTGATCTAAGTCAGGACATGACTAGCTCACAGGTCAAACCTCAAAACAACCTCTGCGCTGATCTAAGTCAGGGCACCTCTATCTAACTCACAAGTAGAATTGGAATTTATTGTGAGGAGGAAATCTAGAGATCCTGGAATCAAGAGGAAGACCTATCTAAAACACCTTTCATCTCACATATGTGATATGATGATCAGTCAGGAATCAAACTAGCCTGCCTTGATCAGCCAGTATGATTTCTCTCTAAAGATATTGATATCGCTATTATATTCATTTTGAGAGAAATTATACCGCTGAATGAAGGCTGGAATCAAACCTGAGACCACGAAGGTTGATAAGTAATTCAAGATTTCTATTATAACCTGTAGAATAAAGATATGTGGTCATTTTAATTAAGCTTAATCTAATAAAAGTGCATAACAGGAAGTGCGATAAACCATATTGCCCATGTATTATTAACATATGAGCATTATTGATAACTATATGTTAGATTATTAATCCATTAGTTTACTTGTTTTTATCCATCATTTGGTATAACACCATATCCGTAGTATCTTTTTACAGTGATGACTTTTATCTTCTATTACCATACATTTTCTATCCTGTCATTATACAGTGATAACAGTAATTGATGTGCAAGGTGGTACTGACTTTTCATTAAGCTATCAAAAAAAAAAAAAACCCAGAAAACCAAGATATCCACATTATTTAAAATACTTTTACATTTTCAAGACATTAAGTTACATTTTTAATGAAATTTTGAAATTTTGTTCGGAACATTTCAGTTCATAAGTTCATATTGTGGTTAACCTATTTTTGATTGTTTTACATGCTGATGTGTGATCAGCATTTCCTCTCATTAGGCTGAATTATGAATACAAAAACAGCTCAGGTCAATAGGTTATCCTGATTCCTGTCTGTGGTAGGCCATTTAATCAGTTCAGTTGTGCTTATGGTGTATTTTTGTTCATTCTTTCGTTTTGTGCTTAATTTTTGTGCCGACCTCTTAATGCCATGGTTGTAGGTTCAATCCCTAAACTTGCTTCCCTGTTGGCAGAGGCTCCTTATTTTTCTCCTTTTTTGGGAGAATCACAGAGGGAGAAAAAAAGATATCCAATCCAGCAAAAGAAAGAGAAATGGAGACTCTTTCAGCAGGGAATAAACTTCTTATACATATGTGAGTGGAATTGCTTGTTGGTTGTTGGTACTTCAATGTTTAACAAAAGGAGGATAAAGACAAGATGTATTATTACACTTTAGATAATTGTTCAGCATCTTATACTGTAGACAGCCATGCAGTTTGTTATTCAAGATCTGACACATATGTAGTTAGTAAGAGATCAGTACATTATTGTGCGGATACACTAACCAGGACTACTTGAGGAAAATTAGCCAATAAGGACATAGAGTGACAACAAAGGAATCATACTTAAGTCAAACTTGAGCCAATAAGGAGCAAGCAATGAAGCCTAGATATCTTAGATGAGAGATTGTGATTGCATGAGGTCAATATGACACCGATTTTGCTCTGATTTTGCTCTTTGCACTGATTTTTGATTGGTTAAAGTTGTTTTTATCTTAAACTTCATTAAATTAGTCCCAGTAGTGTTTATGCACAGTACAGTCAGTAATACCTATTAATTAGTGTATGTAACTTCATAATTTCTCACAAGATATTTGTCTTTATGATCCATGTAACATATTTTTAAGATATTATTATATCTTTTAAGAAGATATTAAAACTGTTCACATTGCAGAAATGCAGATAGAAACTAGTTTATATCAGCTATCAGGTTAAGATATCATTCAATATAGATAGGTTATCAAGATTGACCCTGTCTCTTGACCTTTAGGTAATCACTCTAATACTTATGTACTTAACTGGAATGTGCATGGACAAGACTAATTATCTATAAACATCATCTGCAACATGCATGCAAGGTTAAAGCTACGATTTTTCTTCTTTTTATAAATGATGCATTACTATGAAAAATGTTTTTACAAATACCTATTTTGATTTGTAGGGTTTTATTTCTTTCTTCTTCTTCTTTTTCTGCTTTTTTCTTTTTGACCCTAAATGTTTTTACAAATACCTATTTTGATTTGTAGTTTTTTTTTTCTTTTTTCTTCTTCTTCTTTTTCTGCTTTTTTCTTTTTGACCCTAAATGAAAATTACGACAGCCAACCAGAAAGCTTTAGCTCCTTTGGTTGTCGAACACTTACACCTATTGCATGTTATTTATAGTAAAAAAAATTAATATTATTCAAAATATTTTTTCTTGTAATTCTATTATATAAAATTGAAAAAAACAGTGTAAATAAACTGAAATTGAATTGAATTGATTAACAATTATGAAGAATGTCTCAAAGGTATTTTTAGCCGTGAATTTTAATTTTCAAAAGTAAGAAAAAATTATTTCCTTTTTTGTGTAATAAATTTATTTATAATCTTATCCCATTTCATTCCATCCATTTCTCATCCTATTAATAAATTGTTAAATTAATTATCTGTCATCTTATTTTTCTTTAGAAAAGTAAAAACAAACTGCTGGCCAGTGAGACAGAAGGCAATCAAACAACAACATCCCCACTGAACCCCGCTCTGGCTACTCCCATCCCAGCGGGTTCCTCTTTGACTTGTCTGATCAATGAAAAGGCTATAACTCTATATGATATGATTGGTAATGGTGCATTTGGATATGTCAGAAAGGGAGAGTGGACCACAGATACCAAGCAAAAGGTATTTGAAAGATTAACTACGTTGTATGAAGAGATATCTAGCTAAAAACTAGTGTGAGCTGAGTCAGTGTTTCTAATGGCAATCACAAATGGAGCTCTGGTGAAATCTCAAAGATTGAATTAGAATTTAAAAGTTGTTTTTTATAAAGAGGAAGTGAGAGCTGGAGAACCTTGAGAAAAACCTCTTGAAGCACAGAAGAGAACCTGGACAACAAGCAACTCTACTCGATCACATTAAGATGCAAGTTCAAAATTGAATCCTTGTCACATTGACCAGAGAGGGCCAAGCGTTCTCACCTCTACACTATCTGTGCTTCATGTAAAAATTATCGTAAATGGATAGCATTGCTCTTCTCTGGAAAGCCTTAAAAAAAGCAGAAACTTCTGGGACTTGGCTTAATTAAATTTGAGTGATGGTTAGTGAGGCTACAAAAATTCATGTTTTCATTCATTCACTTCAGATTGAGGTAGCTGTAAAAAGTCTAAAGATGTCGAGGGATGCAGCCTTCCTACAGATGCAGATGGACTTTATCAAGGAGGCTAATGCAATGAGTCTGTTAGACCATCCACATATCATAAAGCTCTATGGTGTAGTGCTTTCCACTCCACTAATGCTGGTAAGTGCTTTTTTTAGGTATGGATCTAATTTTTTATTGAGGGGTGAGGGGGGTAGAGGTGGGGTAAGCTTATAAGCAAATGTAAAATTTTGGGAGGATATGGTGTTGAGTGTAAAAATCAGAAAATTTGGAGAACCCTTAAAAATGTATATCTGAAAACTGTAATGCATAAGGTTTTTATTTGCGACTCTCATGAACCTCCTTCAAGATTCTTCATATCCCAACCCCATTCCCCTCTCCTTTCATCCTCCAAAAATTCATAGCCAATAAAAAACTCAATTGCAGGACATCAAGGTGCATTCTGGTTTACCTTGGGTCATAAAAAGCACCATACAAAGTATGATGAGTTTATATCCACAAGCATAATAGGGTGCTCGCACTAAACCCGTGAAACAAATACATGTACTAATCTTTAGTACTAAATAGTGCGGTCTAGTGCGTGCACTCTATTCCAGAATACGGCTTGCTTACTATCCGAAAAAATCCATTGGGTGTCTCAGGGCAGCCAATGTAAGGGGTAGGAACAACGCAATGTTTTTGCATAAAAAGAGAAAATTACATGCTGTAGAAGTTCTTCAATAAACTATTATTTGTTTTTTTCTCTAGGTTACTGAGTTGGCACCCCTCGGTTGTCTTCTTACCTGCTTACGTAATAACCAGCCAAAGTTCCTGATATCCCAGCTCTGTGATTTTGTCATCCAAGTTGCGTCAGGCATGGCGTATCTTGAATCTGAACACTATATCCATAGGGATTTAGCAGCAAGAAATCTTTTACTGTCTTCCTATGATAAGGTACATAGATTTTATTATAGACTTCTTTATAGCTTACAGTAGTTGGAATAATTTCTTTCCCATTTCATGTGTCATTCCCCTGAGAATGGTTACATGACACTCAAACAAGTAATCTTATTCTCAAGGCAATGACACATGATATGAAATGAGAAAACAAACCTATGTAAGCTAAAACAGTCTATTGTCTAAATAAATGAAATTTTACTAACAAATATATAACCATAAGCGACCATAAATTTAATAATTGCAGATTTTAAAATTCAAAATATTTTAACATAAAATTCATCTGTAATTAAGGAGTTATCTTTTCAAAACTTCACATTTATACTAAGATTAAAATGACAAATTTGTCTGTTATCTCATTTTCGTTTGCAATAAACATCATAGCCGCCATGTTGGAAGAATTTGACAAAAGATTTTTCAATGAATTCTTTTGTTATATCTTCCAACATGGCGGACATCCCTTTTGTTATTGTGCTCTCTTGGGATTGATTGCAAACCAAGAATAAATGTCTTATCACTGAAACTGAAGGATTCAAGCACATCTTTTAACATAACAAATAAAAATAGGTTGATTTTTAAATCCTTTAAATAGGTTAAAATTGGTGACTTTGGCCTTATGAGACCGTTATCAATAGAGGAAGACTATTACACTATGAATCCAAAAGGAAAAGTACCTTTTGCTTGGTAAGTAGTTCAGGTTGTTCAGAAATCCATGTTGAGCTCTATGGCTTTCATACGTTTGGGTTACCTGTGTTGGAAATGTCTTCTGGCAGGTTCCATTTCTCGCTCCAGTTTTTTACGCAGGTAATCCAATTTGTTTCTCCCATTTTAGAGCAATAAGACCCCCTAAATAAGATATATTTTATATTATGTATTCAAAGCGATTAATGGAAAATACAAAATATAAATTTTATTCTTACCCTTTGGGTTACCTGTTTTGAATTTTTTTTCACCCGTGAACCCAGGCCCAATTTCTCTCCGCCAAATCTCTTACACAGGAAACCCATTTTCATTTCAATTGCATTCATTTGTTTCAGGTGTCCTCCCGAATCATTAAAATTCAGGAAGTTTTCTCACGCGTCAGACGTCTGGTCGTTTGGAATAACAGTGACCGAATTGTTCTCATATGGAGCAGAACCCTGGCCTGGTTTGAATGGCAATCAGGTAAACATGACTTCAAAGATTTAATTCGATTAAGAGAGAGGAGGAGGGAAGCCGTGAGAAGGAAGGAAATGAAAGGAAAGGAGGAAGGAAGGAAGGGAGAGGAAATGGAATGGAAAGGAGGCAAAGTACGCAAGCAGTATGCTTATGGTACGATTGGTCGCTGTGATAGCAGCGATGAAATAAGCTTGGCAATCAAAACGACATAGTACTGATATATTTCCGGCAGACATGTTTCGGCGTCCTTACCCCATCATCAGTGTGATAGTCCTTACAAATGCTTAAACACAGTGAATAGCACGTGTATATTCGTAGTGTAATACATAGTCAAGCTATTCTATATAGCGGTAAAACGCTAATGCTGCACGCAATTGTTCGTGAACTAGCCTTGAGATATAAATTCAATCTACTTTAGTCAGCTTCAAGACTTGATCAGTTTTACTGTGAGAAAAGTCTTCTTTCACGGTCGAGTAAATGTGATAAATTAATTAATTCCTTCAATTTAATTTTCTATTGTTCAAGCTGATCTGTACCTCATATATCTTGTGTATCGAATCAACAGATACTTCAGAAGGTAGATTTGCCCCATAGTGAAAGACCCCAGAAGCCCAGCCATTGTCCTTCCAAGATTTACAACATCTTGTTTTCGTACTGTTGGGCGCATGATCCAGCCAACAGACCCAAGTTTTCTGCTCTACAAAATATCTTTGAATCTGTAAGTATTTATGGATGTTGACCACTCTTTTCAGGTCTTAAAATAACGGCCAGACGTCGAATAAAGTCTGCCCAGAACTGAAACTTGTCCAGTGAAATCTTTGTCTGTTATTTTGACCAGTACCGTTAAGCTAAAAACGAGGTATAAGCGAGCAAAATCTAATTTTATCCGTCATCATGAGCGGCGACTTACCACCCGTTATTTTAATACCTGGGACTGCAATGATACCACAAATTAAGACTACATTATTTTAGCGCGCACTGTACCATGCCACCTAAATTCCAATTCGATCTGTGGTCGAAGCCCCTTGCAACCCCACCCGACGCCTCGGAAGTCTCTCGGAAGTGCTGTAAGTCCTTACATCAATAAGGAGACAAAAATTGAGAAAGTACGCGGAGCATTTCATTCAAGGGTGTAACCCTAAAAAATTCCATATTTGCTCTAGCGTCTTGAAGAAGTGGTTTCAAACAAGTGATCTTATGGTCCGCGTGTTTTGTTTTGAATCAGATTTGCCCACGAGATGCGAGCGCTCTACGTTGTTATGACAGCAAAAGCCCGCAAAACTTATGCTTCGAGGAGGGGGATTTTATTACCATCATAGAGTCAAGGTAAGCTACACCATACTTTCTATGCATGCCTTCTTTGTGCCTTAACAATAATAGTATACAAGGAGTATACACATTTGCAGAGGAGTAGTTCTCTTGAAAGCTTGTTTTCCGATTTTGGTGTATAAGAGTTAAGCGTTTAATCTTTTATCTTCATATCAGTAAAGCTTCTGACTTTGTAAAGTTGTTCCACATTTATTTAAAATCTGTAGAGATTCTTGATTTCATTTTCATTACCTCGTTTAACGGTTGCCAAAGGAAGACACATGAATATATGAATACAAATAAAACGAATAATCTTATTCTGAAGAGAATGACAGGTTTGAAATGGGAAGATATTATCCAAAGCTAAAAGGGATTGTTAAGACATGTCTTCAGTTTATGAACCAGTTTTTTTGCGGCTCTTTTCAGCTCTGACTCGTCCTGGTGGCGAGGTCAAAACAAGAGAACAGGAAGAGTTGGCATGTTTCCATGTGAGCTCATCGAAGGTGGAAAAGGTTCAGGTATGTTTCTGTTCGCTTTAAAAACTTCTAAGGTTAGTAAGGCTTAGGTCAAACGTCGAAATTCACATGAACCGAACCTGATTGAAACAATGGATAACAAGGCGGTCTTCTTTGATGTCATTAGGTTCGGCTCATGTGAAGTTGGACGTTTGACATGAGCCTTAGAGTCTTGAAACGTCTTTGACTTTAGCCAGTAGAATATATTTTATTAGTCGTGAAATAAGTCATTAGCTTTAATGACAAGGCTTGGTGAATATAGCCGGATTGGAGGCCTTTCGCATGCTAATCCATCGCTGAACTAGTTTTATAAAATTTGCCATACGAAATCGTGCTTGCTTGAGGGCGCTCGCCTCTCACCAATGCGACCCGGGTTCGAGTAGTCCCCCTCTCCCTCAATCCACCTCCCCTCCCCCTCCCCCCTCCGCCCTCGTCCCCAATCCCCCTCCCTCAGAGCCGCCACGCAGGCTAAGTCCCGCTGAGCTCGGTGTCGTATGTGAGTAGAGTTGCTTGTTGCTTCTCTCCTGTGCTTCGAAGGTTTTCCGGGTTCTCCGGCTTTCCTTCCTCCGCAAAAATCAACTCCTAAATTCCAACTGGAATTACAGTGGATGAAGAGCAAATCCCATTTATTTATTTTTCATTTTTTATTAAGTTATGTTGGTTGAGACATAAATTCGGTCTTTTAAATCAGCTTTTCTATCCTCCTTTTATAGGTTCATCTTCGCCCAATGTTGCTCGAGATCAAGTTGTCTCACCTAGGTAAGTGCCTCTTCCTCTTTCTTCTCCTTTCTTCTTCTTCTTAATTTCTTTTTCTTTCTTTCTTTCTTTTTTTTTACATTCTACTGTACTCAGTATTGCAACATTTACTCTGTAGTCGAGATATTCGGCCTATTATTCTTTTACAATTCAGTATATTTTAAAACCTGTCTCTTAGCAACCTATTTTTCGTATTAGCAGAAAAGCTGCTCTTTCACCAAACAGCTCAGCAGCCAGGAAGAAACAGTGTGGTAAGTATCAACTCCCGATACCACTTAGTATAAAACTGAATGCTTGCGAGTTTGATAATCTGTTGATATACACCTAATTGAAAAACTAGTCGGGTTCGAGAAGGTCATATCATCGAAGCTAAGACCGAAAAGATTTTGGGTACTCCAAAATGTGTATTATATTTATAGACATGTAAAAATGCACAGTAGAGCAAAGTCGGTCGACCTAGATTAACAACATGCCAAAGCCATGATGCATAAAATGTGCACAGGAAGGGAAAACTGCAATACGCTTGAAATTAGCATAATTGTTTGTCTTCCTATGCTTTCCTTTGGTCTTAGCTTTGATGATATAACCTTTTTTTGAACCCGATGTTTTTTCAATTAGGTGTATACAGTACTAAAAGATCCTTTTTTGCTTGGTATCAAGCAGTTGCAGGAGTCGCATTACCAGCCCTCGGTGAAGGGCAAACATTGCCCTTCGTGCTCAATCGTCCAGTGTGCATTTCCACTAAGAAAATTATCATTCAGCTGGCTATAAATTCCACACATGATCAGAAACAACATTTATTGATAGCAGCCTATTGTTCTCGACTTTCATTTCAGATTGTGGAGAGAAGCACGTGTATGACTTTGCCGTACTCTTGAATTCCCCCACTCCCACCTCACCCGATGGCACAAGGGGGTCCTTGCGTTCATTCGAGAGCGAACTTATCTTCAATGCTGAAAATGACAGTGGTTATTCATCAAGTGCTGATCGCTTTCGGCGCTCAAACAGCGATTGCAGCCAAGACCTTCGAAAAGAGATGACTTCTTCCTACGAAAATCGCGATCCCTTGAATTACGAGTTTATGGGACATATTAATTCATTGTCTCATGCTTCTAGACCTGTTCCGATTCCAGACAAGGGGCATGGGAGCCCACATGGAGTCATGTCTGATCCTGTTTCTATCCCTGCTAAATCAACCAACAGGGATCGGTTGTCGGACCCAAATCCAACGCTCAAATCTGGCTTCTCTAAAGGACGAATCTCTGATCCTGAACCAGAGAGAAAACCCGGTCCTTTTACTCTTAAACGACGTGTGAGTGCCAAAAAGTTAAATTCCTTTTCGATTCCAACCAAAAATACTGAAAGTTCACAATGTCCCATGGACCTTACGGCTTCTGTGAAATCCCCGAAAAGAAATTCAGAAATTGAATCTCCACCTCCCCTCCCCCCAAAGAAAGGACCTTCAAGGCCTAATTCACGAAGCAGCAACAGTTCGGGGTCCCCGCAGAAGAGTCCAGTGCTTTTACCGAGATCGGATTCTTGTACAAAATCCAGCACTGAAGAAACGTTTGCTAACGAAGTGATGACGTTTATCAGGAGTGTTTCTTCGGATGGTTTTGAATATGAGGCGTTGAAGAAGGCGCAACGAGCTGCACGCAATCTGAGCCCTTCCAAGAATATCCCCGATGATGATGCTAGCGTGACGCTGCGATCAACGTCTGGTGGAACTCGTGCACGGTCTCAAACGGAGGTATTAAGCCCTTCGAAAAAGAGTCCAGTTGTCGATATTGGAGTTCCAGGGCGTCGGTCGAGCTCTGTTGGAGGAAAAACACTACATGATCGTTCCAAAACAGAAGTACATGAGAACCAAGAAAGCGTTCCTCGTTGCAAAAGCATTGGAAGCAAGAGTCTTGATTATGAAAATCATGTCGTGGCTGCTAGACGAGACTTATCTTTTCAAAATTACGATAATTCTAAGCTTAAGTCTGTTCCCTCAAAGGAAGAAAAACCACAAAGCAGTTCTTTCTATGAAAATCATGCTATATCGTCAACTTTATTCGGAAAACAAGAAAGTTCGGATGGTAATGGCAGAGAGAGTTTGATAAAACTTGAACAAAGCATGGCAAATTATGATAACCATAAATTAGTGAAAGATACCTCAAGAATTAATCGTGTAAGCTACGAGAATTATACTCCAAAGTCTATGCCACAGAATTACGAAAAAATGGTTCTAAGAAAATCCTTTATTGAGACGGAAAACGTGATGGAAAACCTAAAGACAGACAAGGAAGTAAGCATACGGGATGGTAGTGGAAATTATGAGAATCATTCAATAGGTTCAAAGAAATATCTGCCATGCTATGAGAATTTTGTTTTAGTCGAACATACTGATATTCCAGAAGATATTTCTCGGGATTCGGCAAATGAGTGTCCCAGTTACGAAAATCATGGGTTTAGTGAGTTGGAAGCAGTTGGTAAAGAAGCACTCACAACGGAAGAAAACCAAACTGAAATTCCAGAAACTTTAAATGGGAAATATAATACGGACGTTTTTTCAAAGTCTCTTCCAACATGCTGCGACTGGAAGCTAGTGAAAGAGAATGTGAATGAAGATGGTTCTTTGTCAGTAATGGTGGAAGTGGTCGGGACATCAAACCTACGGAAGGCAAGTAGCGATGGTAATGTCAGTGAATCGAAACAGATCAAAAAAGTAGGTTCTAGGCCAGAGAGGGATGATACATCTGGGCCAATTCCCCCGCCCCGGTGGAAGAAGAGAGCTAAGGAAGCAAAGAAGCAGCGGACGCGATGGTCGTTGACGGTAGGTGGTGAATTGGCGAACGTTTTATCGAATTATTTTCATCAGCATGACAAGATTTTAAAAGACAGTAAGGAATCAATGCCACAAGAAGTGTGTAACAAAGATGTTGATAGAATCGATAATTCGATCCTACCTCCTCGAAAAGAATCCTTAAATTCATTCACAGAAGAGGCTTGTAGTAATGTCTCGGAAAGAACGTCAAAGGAAATTTCTTCGCAAATTACTTCACACGAAATGTTGTTGTCCTCACAAGAAAATGCGATGGATAGGACCGTCTCACCAACCTTATCAGAACAAAAGCTACCAACACCAGAAAAAGTATTGAATGACATTGTTTTGGAAAGCCATGGAGGTGACTCCTTGGCAACCAAGGAAGAAACATCATCGTCCAACGTTAGCTTACATTCCAACTCATCACGAGAGACACCTTCACATGCCCTAGAAAAGTTAACAAATGGCTTAGAAAATGTTAAATTGGATGACAAAAGTGAAGAGAAGCCTAAAAGACCTAACGTACTATCTTTTGAAAATAAACTTGTCGGATTCGCAGAGATGTTTCATCCTCAGACAAATGCAGATGAGCCAGAGGCTGTAGCTGTTCCAACTCTTCCTCCGAAGGAAAAGTCACCTGTAAGTTCACCTGATAGACGAAACAGCTCGAAAACCTCTCAATATCCAAGGTTATCCCGCGATTCTTCTAATGCAAAGCTATCATTTGAAGAAGATCATAAGAGATATAGGCCTTGTCCAACTAATGGTGGAAATGACTGCACATATGATATCCCACGTAAGGATGCAAGTGAAGATGTACCTCCTCCATTGCCTAGAAAAGTATCCAAAACAATAACTTCACCTGATGTACCACCAAGACCGGATCTTGCATGTTCGTCATGATTTTAAACGATTTTAAAATTGCTGCAAGTATGCTATTTATGCTCTGCAGTATCAGGAAAGGTCGTCCTGTGCCACTGTATACCAGGTGGTGAATTCTTGGGCAGGCTCTTGCTGTTGGGATTTGTGCAGGATTAAAATTTATCCAGAAAGATTGGTTGGTCAGTCGTTCAATCCAAGCACAAATGGGATTATGAAGTATGAGCAATGAGATATGAATAGTAAGAAAGTAAGAATAATAAAGTTGAGCAGTGACACCCAATGAAATAACTTCTCATGAACACCTCTCAGGCAAGAGGAAAAGTAACATGATTCTTAAAGTGCAGGTCTACTCTTACAGGGTTGGGAGTGATGTTAATAGAGTGCCCGCGCATGCTGTGCTGTCGTAAAGCATGCGCTCCCAACCAATCAGAACGCGAGAATTCTTTTATAAAGATGTATATAATAGACATAGGAACACCATAATCTTTATGATTCAGATTGGATGTTATGACTTTAGTGTACAGTATAGAAAATGATTGGTTCTTGTTTTGTGACATTTTAAAATGTTGATGCATAGAAAGTCAATTTGATGCATTCTGGACTAGCATGCAATAAAACAATTATTGTACAGTTTATCACTAATAATATGTCTCTTTAGGATATCATAACAATAATTAGCGCTGGAAGCTTATTTTTAGATCATTTTATTTCAAGTTGCTTTATTGCTCCTTTTTAGGTCATGTTATCAATTTTAGGTCAACTTCTTTATTAATAGATATTATTTTATTATTAATATTATGTTGGCTATTAATTTATCATAAGTAAACTTTAGGTTTCTACAGATTAATTTAAACATATTCTTTTTAATGGCTTTAGAATTTAGAATTTGTTTACAAAATTATTAAATTATTTGTTTTGCATATTATGGATTAATTATTAGAATTGCGAAGACTAACAAAACTCTTAAAGTTAAGATCCGAGTCCAACATAAATTAATAGGAGAATTTGTATAACTGCCAAATTTTCTTATTAAGTATTAATAAGTACATTAATAGGAGAATATAATGTGTTTGATTGATCACTTTCCATATGGCAGTACACTGCAACGCAATTAAGACTGCAAGGTACAAACTTAACAATGCCGTAAACCACCTTGGAGCCCAAATAGAGCGTTTTCAATAACCCACTTCCGATATATGCTTCGCTTGTCACGCACAAAGGTACGTGCTAAATGCTCAGTCATTCGTGACAGAGGGTAAGAATTAATTTAATTTAGCACACGTAGCCTCATACTGAAACCTTTGTGCGTGACAAGCAAAGCATATCTCGGAAGTGGGCTATTGACTTCACAGCCGCCATTGTTGGTGTACCTCTGACAATAACTTTGTTATTAGTTTATTTTGTTAGGTACACCAATATGGCTGCTGTCTCTATTGTCAACTTTCTAGGGAATGAGTGAAAATTCTCTATTAAACTGCTTTGGGTTTGATTCATGGAAAGTGGCCAATGTATACACAGATAGTGTCATGAGAATTATGTATACATATATATAAGTTTGCATGATGATATTGTGTAGAAATAAAATACAAAAATGACAAATCACAGTGATTGATGAGAGTAGAAGATGATCTTCCCCAATGATCATGAGTAGGTTTAGACTAATAGTATTTTGTATATAAATGAGTGTTCCATTAAGTGGGCTGTTAAAATGAATAATAAAATAAAATAATGAAAACAAAAACCATTGTTCCCTTCATGAATTGCTTACTCCTGTTGTTAAATAAGGTCAAATTTGAAAGTGTGAAGTATGTGTACATGTCTGGGGAGAGAGAGGGGAGGGGGGCTATGATCAAAAAGAGGGAGTATCAACATCATAGGGGATGTTCTAGCCTTGCTTTTGCTGCTGATATGGGAAAGCAACTAGATCATATATATAATTAATACTGCCATTTTCGATATTCTGCAATCTCGGTAGTTACAGGCTGCACGCTGAAATTTGTGTTTCCGCTGCTGTCAATCAAAACCAATTAGTCGGTACCTTTTATGTTCTTGACTGGCTACGCCTCATGGATCCACATTACTTTCACGATGTGATGATGACATTTATCGTCAAGAAGAGGACGGACACATAAAAAACTGATGTCTATTTGTTAATTTATTTTGTGCAATTAGAAGGCAATGCAGAGAACTGGAGAATTCATATTTACTTTATTACATGGCGTTCGTGCCCCATGTTCCCAGAGGTCTTCTTCAAACCACAGCAAGCCTTAGTATATACAAATAAGTGAACTATTACTAATAACTCATGTGCTAGCATTCTGATTGGTTAAACTACTAGTGGTCTTTTTCTCAATTACGGTAGAGAAAGAAAAATACCCGGGGGGGGGGGGGGGGGGTACTCCCCTATATTTGCTATACGGGTATGTGCCGCCCTATAGGGTATGGTTTTTCGGCTTTTGGGTCTGGGATAGGGTATCATTTTAGTCTGGGATAGGGTCAACGATTTGGTTGTTTTTGTATGGCGAACAGGCTACGCTTTCTGCCGACACAAAAACAATAAAAATGTTAGTAAATATGGATCGCAATCGATTGTAAAACCGTATTTTCCGTCTTTTAGTCTGGGATAGGGTGTACAATTCTTAGTTTTAGTCTGGGGTAGGGTATGTGAAATCAAAATTTTAGGTCTGGGATAGGGTCAGGGTTTTGAGGGTAAAATACTGGGTTTTAAAATAATGACAAATAAAATATTAAAATCTGTTTCTGTCGTGCTGCATTCACAATAAAAAAATTCCTTCTCTTCTCCTCTCAAATATTGAAAAACGTTCCCACTTATGCTTGCTGCTTTCTAAATGATAGAGGCACCCAAATGTTTAAAGCGTCTCGAAATAGACCGCTTTACCTTGGGCGTGATGTTTTACTCTTTCAGACCACGTGTCATTCCCTAGAGTATCATTTCTTTGTTTAATGTTTACCACTTTCAGACCATGTGTCATTCCCTAGAGTATCATGTCTTTGTTTAATGTTTACCACTTTCAGACCATGTGTCATTCCCTAGAGTATCATTTCTTTGTTTAATGTTTACCACTTTCAGACCACGTGTCATTCCCTAGAGTATCATTTCTTTGTTTAATGTTTACCACTTTCAGACCACGTGTCATTCCCTAGAGTATCATTTCTTTGTTTAATGTTTACCACTTTCAGACCATGTGTCATTCCCTAGAGTATCATGTCTTTGTTTAATGTTTACCACTTTCAGACCATGTGTCATTCCCTAGAGTATCATGTCTTTGTTTAATGTTTACCACTTTCAGACCACGTGTCATTCCCTAGAGTATCATTCCTTTGTTTAATGTTTACCACTTTCAGACCACGTGTCATTCCCTAGAGTATCATGTCTTTGTTTAATGTTTACCCCTTTCAGACCATGTGTCATTCCCTAGAGTATCATTTCTTTGTTTAATGTTTACCACTTTCAGACCATGTGTCATTCCCTAGAGTATCATTTCTTTGTTTAATGTTTACCACTTTCAGACCATGTATCATTCCCTAGAGTATCATTTCTTTGTTTAATGTTTACCACTTTCAGACCACGTGTCATTCCCTAGAGTATCATGTCTTTGTTTAATGTTTACCACTTTCAGACCATGTGTCATTCCCTAGAGTATCATTTCTTTGTTTAATGTTTACCACTTTCAGACCACGTGTCATTCCCTAGAGTATCATTTCTTTGTTTAATGTTTACCACTTTCAGACCACGTGTCATTCCCTAGAGTATCATGTCTTTGTTTAATGTTTACCACTTTCAGACCACGTGTCATTCCCTAGAGTATCATGTCTTTGTTTAATGTTTACCACTTTCAGACCACGTGTCATTCCCTAGAGTATCATTTCTTTGTTTAATGTTTACCACTTTCAGACCATGTGTCATTCCCTAGAGTATCATGTCTTTGTTTAATGTTTACCACTTTCAGACCATGTATCATTCCCTAGAGTATCATTTCTTTGTTTAATGTTTACCACTTTCAGACCATGTATCATTCCCTAGAGTATCATTTCTTTGTTTAATGTTTACCACTTTCAGACCACGTGTCATTCCCTAGAGTATCATTTCTTTGTTTAATGTTTACCACTTTCAGACCATGTGTCATTCCCTAGAGTATCATTTCTTTGTTTAATGTTTACCACTTTCAGACCACGTGTCATTCCCTAGAGTATCATTTCTTTGTTTAATGTTTACCACTTTCAGACCACGTGTCATTCCCTAGAGTATCATTTCTTTGTTTAATGTTTACCACTTTCAGACCATGTGTCATTCCCTAGAGTATCATGTCTTTGTTTAATGTTTACCACTTTCAGACCATGTGTCATTCCCTAGAGTATCATTTCTTTGTTTAATGTTTACCACTTTCAGACCATGTATCATTCCCTAGAGTATCATTTCTTTGTTTAATGTTTACCACTTTCAGACCACGTGTCATTCCCTAGAGTATCATTTCTTTGTTTAATGTTTACCACTTTCAGACCATGTGTCATTCCCTAGAGTATCATTTCTTTGTTTAATGTTTACCACTTTCAGACCACGTGTCATTCCCTAGAGTATCATTTCTTTGTTTAATGTTTACCACTTTCAGACCACGTGTCATTCCCTAGAGTATCATTTCTTTGTTTAATGTTTACCACTTTCAGACCATGTGTCATTCCCTAGAGTATCATTTCTTTGTTTAGCGGTGTATCCTTTCTTTGTTTATAAACGCGCAAACGTATGACCACATTTAATGTATTTGCATTCTTCTAGTGTGGACGGTGGGCCTAACCGAATAAATATAAATTCGGATTCAAATTTATTCGGCATAGTGCTGACGGGGCCTAAGTTAAACCGACACATTTCGATAGGAAGCTGGATGGTTTTATCAAATAAGGGGTGCAAACGCTCGTTTGGCAGGAAAAAAACCCGCCGTGCACTGAAGTATGCGAATACATTTGATGTGGTCACACTTTTACACGTTGCGCTATATAACGGTTTCGTATGAGAAGTCACATGAAAATGGCCGATACGACTCAAATAAATATATGTTATTTTCAGAGAGTAACACGTGGTCATACATTGACACATGGACACAAGGTGAAGAGGTCTATAATGGACGAAATCGTCCTTACGATTATGAAGTCGTGAGTCGGAAAACACAAAGCCAGGCGTAAAAACGTCCACCAAAACCCTATTTTTTCATGATTGCAAGTTATACGATTTCGCGCTTGACACGGAAGCAAGACAAACTCGAGGATATCCGAGTAGATCGATACAGAGACGCTTGACTAAGGGACGGACCATTAGATTTTTGAGGGAGGAAAGGGGGGGGGGGGGTTGGGCAATTTATTTTGTGCAGGATTTTTTTTTTTTTTTTGAAATTTTTTTCTAGCGCTTTTCTTATGCACGATTATTTTTTCACTCTTTAGAGCTGTGCTTGACATTTCTTTGGGTTTTTGCCCAACCCCCACCCTCAAAAATCTAATGGTCCGTCCCTAAGCCGTAGCAAAGATTTGTCGCTGCGAACGCAACTAAATGCAGAAGCCTTGGCCATGAAACTAGATGGAGTATGTTTCTGCTAATATTCACTTGGACAACTTTTGAAATTTGCCGAAATGGTTAACTTTTTTCCCTCTCTTTTTTTCGTTTTGTGGTACATCAAAGCCGGTCATTAAGGTCCTTGAGAAAAAATTGCCTGTTTGTTTTTTAATAAACCATGTCAGACCGCAAACTCTTGGAGACTCGAACGGTGCTGAAAACGCAAGGCTAGTCGACTCCCAATATAACCATCGCCCTGATACTATGAGATTCTGCGCATGCGCGCTTTCAAATTAAATATCCTAGTTATGCTTAGCTCTTTTTCCTTTGGTATACCCAGTCCATCTTACTGCAGTCGTTTTGAATAAAGGATCATTGTCAATACCACTTAGAAAATGCAATAAACTAACATGTAAAGTGTGGTAGTCCCAACGAGCTAAGTTCGGAGCAGCTTGAAAAGAAACGTGTCGAAGATCATAAAACGTCCCAAAACCGGCGTCGAACATAAGAAGTAGCTTTTTCAGCGACTTCATCCCATCATTAAACAGCTCCAAGGCATCCTTTAGCTGATCTTTCGGAGCTGCTAACGTCAAATCATGTAGCCCAATGAGTGAATAAATAAAACCATTAAGAACGTATAAAGAGGGTGTAGTAGGATATTCCTCATACCAGTGGTATTTGTCCATAAATGTGGCCCTAACGCCGCCATTTTCGGAGGCTACACGATAGAGCGAAGTGGCTCGTAAAGCTGCTTTAAGGTAAGTTGTGTTTTTAGTAAAATAATACGCGCGGGTTAAAAGCGACATGGCCTGGCCTTGCGCCATGGCTGAGTACCAACCGGGTTTGATTTCTAAACCATCAAGAATCTTTCTCTTCACCGAAATGGGCCAGCCACCTTTGTCGTCTTGGTAACGAACGAGCCAATCAGCTGCAGCCATGAAGAAGTCGACTCTAGCTGTACGACTTAGAGTTATATTGTCAATCATTCCACTCCCATGAAGAATAATACTCTGTATGTCCGTCACTATTAATTTTGAAGTTGTTTTGGGTTTCTTGGAAAGACCATAAATGATGCGCAAACCTTTTCTTAAATCTGTGTCGAGATTTCTAGTTATCTTTCGCCAACCTTCTTGACTTCCCAAACCCAAGAAAATGTCATTCCCTTCGACGTCTATCAATTTGTTATCATTCGTGTAGTGAATGACATGTTGGACGGCATTGTTGGTTTCTATGGACACGGAGACACGCCCTGGACCGAATAGCTTCAGATTGAAAGACAGGATATATTCCTTGGTGGAACTGTCCAGGTGCAGGACCACTCCCTCGCCATGTAAATCTGCAATGTTTAAAAAAACCGGTTTGGTAGGTTTAGAACCAGTTTTATATCTCTGCGACTTGAAGAGCACCAGATGTTTGGCCTCAAAAAAAAAAACGCACTTGCGTGGGGGAAAAAAATAAAAAAAAAAAAAAGGAGAAAGAAACCAAATTCTGTGTCGCAAGATGTAAAGCGCATCGGTAATTTTCAATTTTCTTACACCGACGTTAAAGAGTGCGATTTTACCGGCTAAATGCTACAAAGAAAAGTTCAGATATTTTGAATTTTACGTATAAAATGTTTCAATGCTTGAAAACACTGCTGCCGCTGTTGCTACGTCGCATGTACGCAATGCAACTTTTCCTAGCGTTCGCAAAACCAAAAAAATCTCAAATTGCGTTACTAACGAGCAAAACTTTCTGTGTGCATCGAACAGCCTTGGTTATAATGTATATTATCATCTTAATGTATCAAATAAATGTAGATACGAGTTGATACTATTACAACACAACTGACACCAATTATGTAAAATATTCACGAACAGCCTTAGTTATAAAGCCTTAATTATATCTATATTAATGTGAAAGATAAATGTAGATACAAATTAATGCTATTACATCACAACTGACACCAATTATGTAAAATATTCACGAACAGCCTTAGTTATAAAGCCTTAATTATATCTATATTAATGTGAAAGATAAATGTTGATACGAATTGATACTATTACAACACAACTGACCTCAATTATGCAAAATATTTCAAAAAATATATAGCTTGAGCAAAAACCGGCAGCCATTTGATACTCTATATGAGACACTCAATGACATTAGCACTAAGCAGTGACATAAAAATCCCTTTAGGGCATCTTGGCTAAATGATATGTCTAGTAACTAAACCTTCAATACCTAATACCTCAATCCATTAGCTCCCCAAAGTTGCATTCAAGAGATTTGAAATTATTAAGCTGATTATCCTTCTTCCGTAATAATTGTTAGGATAAGAAAGAGTTGAAAAGAAAAAGCCAGAATCTCATAAAGACCTCTAAAACATATATTGGTAATTCGTTTTTGACTCAGAATAGGTATACAGCTATTAAAAAAAAAGATGAAGGAGTGAATGGCGATAGGCAATGAATGATGAGGTATAGTAGATAGGTTATTTTAAGATCAAAAAATAGCTGGTATGATTGATGCTTGTTATTGAAATTCTTGTCAAGAACACATAGGCTATTTTTGAGATATTTAGTGTTGTTTGTAGTTGACAAAACAATTTAAAACATCTCAATTAGCCTTGTTTCGATGAATTACCACAGTTCCTTAGGGTTGTGCAATTGTCAATCACAAATCGTCATTCCCCAAGGCCCTTCAACCTTTGAAATAGCTGAAATAGCTGTATCTCAGAAATATGTATGCTTGAAAAGGTTAAGGTGGAATAGGACATCCGTCTTTCTACCAAATGGAGTTGAGTATTCCCTTGATAACAATGGAACAAACTCCCCCCCCCCCCCCCCAAAGAAAAAAAACTTTAAATACTCCTTCAATTCTTGTGCTATGCATTATGGTTGAGCATTCCACACACCATAATGATAGTGAGGTGATCAGTTACAAGCTGTCTTTATTATACTTCCTTTCTTTAGTTTTTCCTTTCCTTTTACTTTTTATCTCATCTCCTTTTTCCCTTCTTCTCCATTCCATTTCACTAATTTATCTTTCTTTTCCTTTTTCTTTTGAGCAATCCCAACTTCGTAATGATGAAGTGAGGTGAAGTTACTGTCTTTGTTACCTTTCCTTTCTTTTGATTTTACCTTTTACTTTTCATTTTTTCTTCATGTTTTTCTCTCTCTCCTTACTTCGACATTCCATTTCATTATTTTATCTTTCTTTTCCATTTTCTTATTTCCTTCATTATTTAACCTTTCTCTATCCCTCCCATTTCTTTACCCCCCCCCCCCCCCCCTCTCCCTCTCTCTCTTTCTTCCTTGATTATTTTGGCTTTGTACTAGTAACTAGCATTAGCATGTTGATTGATCAATGCACCCAAAAGCCTCAATATATATTAATTCATTAGTATCCCACTGTGCTACACCATTAACTTAGAATAAACATTTATTTCCATTAGATTAAAAATCCAATAATAATTGTTCCAAAAGCACCCCTGCCAAGCTCTAGAACATTTTTCTTTCAGTATCCGCACACATGAACCAAATTGTATGGTCTAAAAATTATGCAAAACTAAAATGCTTCCACATGTTCCTATTTTTTAGACTTTATGCATTTCAACACTGAAATTAAAAATGCATTTAATAACTATCAGCTTGTGTCTCAACAGGTTTGGGCATTTCTGTTTCTGATTTGGTACAAAAGTTTGAATATCACATGAGACCCTAAAGGCTCAGAGATTAAAAATATAATACTTAATACCTAATGAAAAAAAGGCCTATTTCAAATTAGATAGGCAGAAAGATAGATGCAATGACTTTTGCACATGAGTCCTTGTTTGAAAATTCGTTTAAAATCTGGCACTCACTAAAAAGGGCGCCCACGAAAACAAATTAGTACAAGGTAAAAAATAAAATGAAAACAAAAACCTGAAAACAAAACACCTTCAGAAATATTTTATAACGTGCTTAGGAAGTTTCATTTTCCCCATTTATTTTTTTGGGAGGGTAAAACAGAAATGAATTTCAGTTTTAGGATAAGCCCTCATTAAAGAGCTTTTCCATCAAGTTTAACCTTGGAGTCAACCAAGGAACGTCTTAAAAAGCTTAAATTACGAATGCTCTAGACAAGATCATTATCTTAAAAATCATTGAAGAGTTATGTGCCTTTATGGACTTAGAAAAGAAGAGTATTACAAATAAAGCAAGCCAATAATAATAAAAAAAATTGATTAAGAAACCTGGACTTTATAACGATGTTACAAGCCGAGTACAAGTCGTCCAACGATTTAACTGTGAATTAGCACCACGTATGCCACTTGAGTTTTTTTTAAACTGTGTCTACTGCATGTTTGTACATAGTACAACTCATTGTTGGTCTAATTTAAGTTTATAAAAAAAGACCCTTTCTGTCCGATTAACCAGTTTGCACTCTTTACGGATTAGAATTAACGCTTAGACGTGTAAAAAGGTATAGACCAAACTTAACCCCGAGGTGGCTTTTCAAAAACCTGAATGAATGGAATTCCTTGCTCAGTCATTAATCAACTAAATTAACTCGCAAGACAAAAAGTTTAATCGATAGGACTTGAGTATTCTTAGCATTTGTGTGTATCTTAGATTTAATGCTTAACAAAGTACAATATTGTGACAGTTTAATGTCTCGAACGACAGTTTAATGTCTAAAGGTTTTTCAAGTACATTGTGAAGATCGCAACGTACGCGCGTGAGTATATAACACGGGTGTAAAATTTATAATTGGCCTACAAATATCGTGGATGCCTACTGCTGTTATATCCACTGTGAATTGATGTAAGGCACGACTTGAACACTACAGAAACAACCCAACGCTTACCTGAAGTAAAAAACTTTATAACTCTTGAATTCCGCTCTTTATCGTAGATATTTTCGACTTTGTTCGGCGAGTTTGCGACCCAGTTCTGTTCTGACTCGGGTCCCGCTTCGCCGTCCTCGAAAACTCTGACTTTTCCTCTTGAGTTTCGCTCAACTTGGAACATGCTATAATGAGATAGACCATACTGCGCTATTTGTATAGGATAGAAGTGGCCCTTAGGATTCCATTGAGACGACACCGGGACCTCTTCTCGGCCACTTATACACAAGACCCTCTGTCTCCCTTCGACGTGATAACTCTGAAACCATAGGAAAGGTCCTTTTGGGTCATATTTATGTTTGGATTCGTGGATTTCTGAATAAGAGTGTCGCCACTCCAAGACCTTCTTGTTATCAACCTTTTGCACATCTCCGTAGATCTCAAAGTAGTTCTTAACGAAGGAAAACGGTACGTACGGCTCGTCAGAATCAGAATCTAGGCGTCCTTCAACTTTTGTTTCACCCCCATTGACGATAACATCTATAGGTTGGAATGGTATTCCTTTGGGGCAGTTTGCTTGAAGTTTTTGCTCTCGTTCTTTCTCCTCGGCATATTCTTGATCCTCTCGCTCTCGCAGAGCCTTGGACACTAGATCCGCACAGTAAATCTGAGGATCTGGATTGAGTTGGTCGAGATTATCGTCTCTTTGCGCCAGTACAGGCAACGCAGCTCTAGGTATTCGACAATTATACCAAGCAAAGAGAAGAGTCAGAAGCGAGCTCGTAACACAAGCGAATATAAATTTTGGAGTTGGCCTACAGAAGAAAGCAGTTGCCAGTCGCATACTCAAGGAACTGAGAAGCAATCTTTCTAGAAAGTTTGCTGTTGTTTGGGAACAGAGAGGTTTTCTTCGTCAACACCCTCGCATGTGTTTTGGATAAGATACTGTTGTGGTTCATCCGCCATATTGAATAGCAGTACTAGTGCCAGGGCTGACCGTGAGCTACACCTTGTCTACTTCCGTTTCCGGTTCATGAAGATGTAGACAGAGACACTCCAACAAACCCCCAAAGAAAGTATCGTTAAAATATCTTCAGGCATTTATGTTTATGAGCTCGGTCGAGGTCACAAATACATAGTTTAGAGTGGATCTTTTTAGCAGCCTGTGCTGAAATAGCAGAGGAGGGAATGGTAGGGGAGGGGAGGGGGGGGGGGGGGGGGGGGAGAGGAGAGGAGAGGAGAGGAGAGCTGGCTTATTTCCTCTGATTTCCAAACAGATTTTAATTCCAAAGTTTAGAAAGCATTATAGTAATTATTTTTTTAAAATTGAATTTAATAGCAGGAAAAAAACCTGTCTGGCCTCGGCGGTAAAGAACTGTAGAAAATACTGAAATGATAATACAAAAAAACTTCCTTGTTTCCTTTGAAAAACTCCAGCTCAAAATTAATTTCAAGCTCTTTTTTGAAGGAAGTAACAAAGACATTAAATATTTTGAAGCTATTTCTACGCTTGCCTCTTTTTAAATATATTAAAGTAATAATAACTAGCCAAATAAACTGTAGATAGCACAAAAGCACCACCCAGAGATATAGATATCAATACAGCGTAAATCTTAGGAATTTCAAAATTATTATGTTTGGAGAGTTTCATGGAGTTATGTCTCCTGACCACCATGCATTTCGTAGTTCCTGACTCAGTTTTGTTGCAATAAATTGTTTCTGAAGGAAGGTCTGCTGGTTGGTTTGGAGTTTCTGACCTCGTAGAAGACGTACGACTAAAATATGACAGGAATAATAAATAATCGTTACTTAAAATTGCAATTCTTTCAATTTTTCATCATTCTTTTTTTTTTTTTTTAATTAATTTTTTTTTTTTTTTTTTTTTTTTTCATTATTTTTTTCATATTAAAATAAGAAAACTAATTAGAAAGTATTTGTGTTTTAGAATAAGATGGAAGTGGAGGAATGAGCAGATCGGTTTACGAAGCCAAAAGGGACCGTCGTCATACCGAATGATTTGCAATTGAAACTAAAAGAGGTTGAAAGAACAATCGGGAAGATAAAATATCTTTTAAGTCGAGGGTTGACCAGTAATTTTTCGGTAAATTACAAGTTTTTAACGGGACAAAAATGTTTTTTTTTTATGGAGCTATTCTCTTACACCAAGGGCACAAGATTAAAAACTTAGGCAAAGAAAAACTTAGGTACTAAGGTAAAACCAAAGGTAAAGATGCTATTAAGATATCATTCAGAACTTACTTTTTATCGCTGAGAGCTTCCTCATGCACGTCCAAAAATGGTACTCTGTCGATCTTTGCGCTTTTTGCTGTGACGAAATCTTTTATCGATTCTTTCGACTCGTATTTTTTATGGTTCGTGTTATCATTTCTGCTTTCTGTTTCTTCTTTGCTAAAGCTTTTCTTTCTTGGCTTTGCTGCTTCTTTTAAAGCAGTTTTATCATTGCTTTTCAGCTTTGAGTTGTTCGTGTTTTCTTCTTCTTTTTGAACAACAGTGTTTGACATTTCTTTCCCAGCCGTTTCTTTTAATTTATCAACAAGATTACTGGCAGTTTTCATATTTTTGCTAAGTTTAGAGTTATTTTTTCGGTTTTGAAAAGAAAATCTCTTGGGTATTCCTGGACAGGTTTTCCTTTGAATGTCGTCTTGGTAAATATTAAATTCAATCGCCATATTTTCTTTTATACATCTACCATTTCCATTACATCTTTCCTCACTGCATTTCTCACTTTCTTGTTCAGTGTTTTTAAAATAGGGTCCAAGGTGAGTTTGGATGTAGTCGTTTAACTCACGGCAGATTTCAGGGGAAGTGTTTTCGTCGCGTCTATTTCCCCACATAACGATACCAGCTGCGCCGAAATCTGCTGCTTGCCCAATGGTATTGTATAGGTCCACCTGGGTATTGAACAATATAAATAACAGATGGATAAATGGATGCATGCATGCATGGAGGGAGGGAGGGATTTGATACGTGGATGCATGCATGCATGGATGCAGGGATAAAGGGATAAAGGGATAAAGGGATGCATGGTTGCATGGTTGCATGGTTGCAGAAAGAAAAAACGAAAGAAAAGAAAGAAAGATAGCAATCTAGCATGCAACAGAGGAAAAAAGAGTAGCGAAAACAGTTTTACATCTAGAGCAGCAGTGAAAGGAATTAGAATTGTTGCATCGTCTGCCTCTGCTGTACCGGAAATTAGCTTATATAAATATAAAACAAATAAAAACTTCATGTTAAGCAGAAACTTAGACGTACGTTAGTAAGAAAGTCGTAATTCAGTGGATTTTTTTCGTAGATGAGTCTGAAGTACGGAAAAATTGGTAAGGACGATCCTTTCTTTGAGTACTTCTCTCTCAACCTCAGTGTCTCCAAAAGACGTCCTCTGACAAATGCGCCATTTGTTGGTGAGTTTTCTGGAAGGTAGATGGAAGGAAATAGAGCCGTGCTGTCAGAAAACATCCACTGAAGTCTATCGTTGAAGTCTTTGTGCTGGGAATTAAAAAGAAAAAAAACATAAAATCACTAAGCTAAGTAACACTGCTGTTCGTTTATGTTGTTGTTTTTTTCATGACGACCGTGTCTTACATATCTATAATGTGTAGTTTTTGTAACTAAAGCCTTGATCATTTGGGGAAGCTCGTAACGGTGGAGCACTCGCCTCTTATTGATTCGTCCCGGGTTCGATTCTCGGGCTCGGTGTCGTATGCGAGTAGCTTTGCTAGGTTGGTTCTCTCCTACTACTCTTCCCAGTAGACCGAGGCAGTTGTGATTTTTTAATCGCCTTCGTAGCGTCTGTTATGTTATCCGCAAGTACATTTCAAATCGACCACGTGATGCCAATGTTGTACCACGTGGAAAAGTTTTTACACCACGTGATCAAACTTCAGTCAAGTTTCAATCACGGAGTAAAAAAACTTGTCCACGTGGTACAACATTGGCATCACGTGTTCGATTTGAAATGTACTTCCGCGGTTTTTCTGGTTCACCTTCCTCCGCGAAAACAAATTTCTAAATAAGTCAATTCCTATTCGATCATTGAACGACGGACGATATTTTATCCGAGCAAAAGTTATTGCTTTTTTTTTTTTTTTTTTTTTTTTGCTGTTTTTAATCTTACCTCGTCAGAGCACATGTAATTTGTATTTTCGTGCCCATAACAATCTGGAAATCCATAAAAACCCCACTTCGCCTTCGGTCGCAGGAACTTCCCAAGCTTCAGCGTCTCGTGCATCATCCTTTGTGCATGGTTTTCAAACTGGTATTGAGCCTGCTCAACCAGTTGCTCCATTGACCAATCAGGATGCTGGGATCTCAAAATCTCGATCGACCGGGTCTGGTAGATTTTCTTGGATCCCCAGTTACGACTCCATATTGGTCTCCAGCCCTCCCAATCAATAACGGCCAGTCCATTGAAGTGGGGGTCTGGTATTCGTTTGATAATGTCTTTCGTGGATTTCCTGATATGGATATTCAAGTCTACTAACTTGAAATAGGAAAGAAATATTTAATGAACAGCCGTATACGATCTAAATAAACCATTTTCGAGTTCCAAATTACCGCTGTGTTCCTTGATTACAGACTCAGCTCATTGACTCGGGGTTAGCCGCGTATCGGTATGTAATAAGGGTAATAGACCCTTTGCCAAATTGGTGACCACATATTCGAGTTAAAATTAAACTGAGTGAAAAACCAATACCAAAAACCAATAGGTGTCTGGGACTGGGTCGCAAAAAATAAAAAATTAGTGAACAGGTGTTACGTCAACTCGATAAGGCGTAAAATTAGGATCGGTTTTTCTGGTTACAACTTCCACAGCTGGGGAAAAAGAATTTCAGTGGGAAAAACTTCACTTTGTAGGGTTACTAAAGTAAAGGTGCTCTTTCTAGTGCTGGTATTGGTTTTTTAATTTAACTCATTTCAATTTTCGGCCGCCATGTTTGGCAAATGGTCTATTTGGAACTCCAAAATGGTCTGTTGAGGCTAGGTGTCTGGGACGGGTCGCAAAAAATAAAAATTAGTGGACAGGTGTTACGTCAACTCGATAAGGCGTAAAATTAGGATCGGTTTTTCGGGTTACAACTTCAAATGGTGAAAATAATTTCAGTGAGAACGTCTAAGACAAAAGAAGGCCACATTTTTCAAGAGTATCTTATATAAAATGAACCATGAAATATTCGTCACATCTTCGAACGTGGCATTTCTTTGAGAACCTACTGGAAGATTTGTACATTGAGTGTTTATTATTGACGAATGTAAAATGTATACAAAATTAGAGTACAGTCTAATTGAGGTCATAATCTTTTTTAAAAATAAATTGACGATGATTTTTGTGAATCAGTATTCTGGAAATTTCTACCGTTTAGATGGACAAGAAGATATAGTTAAGTGACTGCTGTATTTGTTAATCAGAATCAGCGACCGAAAACGACCGATCAGCTTTGGTTCATCAAGCAGTTAAAGGTAATTGCCATGTTATGACACCTTACCTGGGGCATCCCGCCATTGTGGTTGTTCGTTCCTTCAGCGTTAGTAAAATATGGATAGTAGCCCAATTGAGCATTGTAGAATACAACCACATATTTCCCATTCCAAGTTTGCTGTGGGTTGGATAATATTTTAAAGTCACCAAGTTCTATAGGAATACTGAAATTTTTCGAACAGCCACCTGTCGGGGCATTCCATAGTGCCATGAACGGTTTGCCATCGATGGGAAAATCTTCACATTTACAAAACGTCGCTTTACCCTCGTTAAAACCTGTTAAATGTCCACGGCCAATGAGTAGAACAATCTCCAGGAGAATTAATAGGGAATATACGTTTTTTTTTCCATGTCTGGAATTTTCCATTCTTGGTTATTTTGGCATCATTTTTCAGGGTCTTTTATCTTTTAGTGTTTTGATATTGTGACCTGTTTGTAAACTATGATGTAAGAATGGCTTATGGTTCATTTGACGCTGTTAGCTGTTGCTGTGGTAACGGTTCTGGTTACCTGCTTGGTTTGTGAAGCATGAGAAAAGAAAGAAAGAAGGAAGGAAGGAAGGACTGATTACTTGTAATGTATTTGTAATTTTTTGTATTCCTGATGATGGCCCATCGACCCGAAAGCTTGGTAATAAAAATCAGCAATTTTGGTAGAAGAAACGTCCATCTTACAAATGTCCATACCAACGAAGAGAGTTGATTACTTTGGATTATTTGAGCCCACGAGCGTTCGCAATCTAAAAACTGCTCTATTACAGTGGCAACCTTAAAAAAAAAAAAAGAAAAAAAGAAAAGAAAAAAAAGAAAAATACATTCACCAAAGAAATCTGGCTTTTGGAATATGTCCGAAAAAGTGCATTTAAAAAAAGGAAACTTTGCACAACATTAATAACATTTTAAACTCCCTGCAAAGTCCTGACATAGTAGGAAGACTTAAATGATCACAGCAAACCAAGAGAGCACGACGGAATGAAATTCGTTCTGCCGTGCTCCCTTAAGCAAAAGTAACAAGGAGAGGAAGGGGAAGAAGAAAGAAGGGAGATAGGAAAGAAAGAAAATAAACGAATAAACGAATGTATAAATGAATGAAGCGAAAAAAGGTAGTTCCTTCGGTAGTTCCTTCAGAAGCCACGCTCGTGGGAAGGGAACTCCTTTGCGTGACATACACTAAGAACGTCTGCGTGGGAGGCTATATTCTTTTAGCTGCGTGTCTGGTACTCCAGGAAGCCGACAGTGCGCACGCACTTTATACGCCGCTGTCCATCAGTGCTCTGTCTTAAGAAGAGTATTCAAAGGTGAAGACGGATTAGAGATAAGTCAAAGCAGACTGGAGATCGATCTTGAGGATCGAACTATGGACCTCTAGCACAGAAGGGCTTGCACTAATATGCCTTGCACAGCTAACCGAGCTTCGCCTATTCCTGCGAAAAGTATGTATTATATTGAACCGGCGCTATTGCCTCACGCTGATGTGAAAATGGAAGTGCTCTTGCTGCTTAACCGCTAAACCACAACCCCTTTTTAAAATCATCCGTCCTGCATGATCCGTATTAGTTAACACCTAGCTAGTATCTCATCAGCTTGTCTTTCATAGTAGCGTTAACGTTATTTTCGGCATCTTCATAGCGATGACAGTCGGTCTTGCCTTTGGTTTTATTCTTTTCGCTGGTATTTCTGACTTGGGCGTCGTCGGAACCGTTTTGAAAACTGCTCCACAAGGTAGGATAATGATGTTGAATGGAATGTATGGAATTGGGTTGTTATATTCGTTAAGAAAAGACCAGATGAACTGGAGAAAAGACAAGGGAAGAAAAATAAACTGGGAGCAGGAAAAGGAAGAACGAAAAAAGAGAGAGAAAACTTAAAAGAAAAGAAACAGAGAAAATTGTGTGTAAATAAATACAGCGCTTTGCAAAAATTTTGTGAATAAAATGAATATCGATACATCTCTGTATCGGGTGCATTATGGGTAATTTCGATTTTAAATAACGTTTTAATAAAGACTGAATACAATGTTTTCAGTGAAATATAATCATAGTTACATTGTAAACATTAATAATAGATATCTGGCTAACTTTTGGTTGAAAATCGTTTTATTTAAAAAATCTGGAAATATGCAAATTAGTTATATAGACATACCAGACTTTGCAGAATTTTGCAAATCGCTATATTTATGCATATATACATATATATGCAGAATTTTTGTGAACAACCACTATATATATATTATATATAAATGACAATCAGAGTACACCGTAAATTACAATGTGTTTAGTAAAACCATATTTCAGCAAGCCATTACTTGCCTTTTTCAGCCGGTAATGAAGAGAAGAAATTGCATTGGTATAAGACAATAATAATATATATACGAACTCGAGTCGTACATGAGCTCATAGCCAACGAGACCTCAGTCCTGGTTGAGTTGGCTATGAGATTATGTACGAGGAGAGTGACTGGAATAATAACTACTGGATGAAATATTTTTAAAAACTTGTCGGTAGCTGCACGAATGGACTTCAATTCTTTTTGTGGTTTGGTGAAATGAGCCATCTTGTTGTCTAGCCGGGTTGTTAATTGCTTTCGTAAATTGCTTTATTTAACTTTGTTTTAGTCACGTGTTTATTAAATTTAGATGTGCCATTTTTCAGTCTAGGAACAAAGAGCTTTATCAGTCATTAAAAAATGGTTTTTATTTTCGTTTTGGTTTCCGTTACGTTTAGAAATTTTTGTATTAAGATAGTTATTAAAAGTTAGCCTCTCTTTCTTTCTTTCTCTCTTTCTCTCTTTCTTTCTTCCTTCCTTCCTTTCTTTCTTTCTTTTGTTTGTTTGTTTCTTTTTTTCTCTCTTTCTTTCTTTCTTTCTTTCCTATCTTTTAGGGTTTTTTGTCCTCAAGCACAGCCTTTGTAGCCTCCTCAAAAAGTTGAGTAAATCGGTCGATGATACGATGATAGCCTAGTACCATAGTATCCAATCAGAGCGAGCGATTGCTCAGATCCAGTGGTTTTCTCTCTATATAAATATATGTAATAGGAAGAGAGAGAGCGATTATCAACGCTGTAGGAATTAAACATTTTTCTTTTTATTGAGTAGTATTGTTATTGGTGCTCGGCCATGGTACTATCCTTGCATCGCGAGCATACTATTGGTTAAAAAACGTTTACATATTTATTTATACAGTATACGAGGAGAATAATTAATGGCCTGGGCACAAAGATAGGAAGTCACGAACGGCTTAAAGTTGTCCTTATACGATTAAAAGGGAAGGTGCTTGGTTTTTGTTTCACTCAAGACACCTAATCCCAATCATCCAAATAATATCCATTCCAAACCTAATAATAATCATTTTAATCATTAGCTCCACTGGATGAGTATTCGTGGTCTTGGTATTATGAATAGTCGAAATAGACCTACAATAGATTTGTAATTAAGGTTTATGAGTTAATTATAAAACCGTTGATATAAAGACAAACCAAAAACCACTAAACGTTTGAAACAACATGATAAACATTTCACATTTTTCTAGATTATTATTGTAAGACTAATCGTTGTGTATCTTGTTAATTTGTTTGTTTCCTCGAACGTTTGTTCGTTTATTTATGTCTAAACGTTAGGCGTACGTACGTTCGTCTGTTCGCTCTTCCGGTTGTCTAGTTTGTCGTCTAGTTCTCTCATTTGTTTGTTTGTCAGCTCGTTTGTCTGTTAGCTCGTTTGTCTGTTTTTCGTCTGTTCGTTCGTCTACTCGTTCGTCTGTTCGTCGACCTGTCGTTCGTCTGTTCGTTCGTCAGCTTGTTCGTCTGTCGTTCGTCTGTTCGTTCGTCAGCTTGTTCGTCTGTCGTTCGTCTGTTCGTTCGTCTGTCGTTCGTCTGTCGTTCGTCTGTCGTTCGTCTGTTCGTTCGTCTACTCGTTCGTCTGTTCGTTCGTCTACTCGTTCGTCTGTTCGTCTGCTTGTTGTCTCATTTGCATCTGATTTGCATGCATCCATAATATCTGCTATTGAGCGTATTCTACAAAAAATGATATTACTTTGATGTACTGTTATAGATAGTGGCCATGGTCGACTGTCTAGTGGGATAAGTGTACGAATGATCAATGGAGAGAACGCAAGACCGCACGAGTTCCCTTGGCAAGTATCTATGCGCCTAAGACGAAGCAATAGGCACATCTGTGGAGGATCTCTTATCAGTCGTCATTTAGTGTTAACAGCTGCACACTGTGTCTTGATGAATCCATGCTTTTCAAAGTACAGTGTAGTTTTAGGTAAGTGGCTTATATTCCAAGTAGGGTACATGTGCAGTATTTTCCAAGTATGGCCGATAATTGATCGATCCCTGCTATGCTTGACTACACCAAACCAATGGAATACAGAATGTCCGTCCAACAAAATCGAATTTGTAAGATATTTAGGCCCCGTCCACACGTATCCGCAAATTTTATTTGGCGGATACGGGTTGCGTCCACACGTGTCCGCAAATTTCTGTGTCTGTATCCGCAAATTTTACGAAAACGGACACGTGTGGACGGTGAAAACGATTCGAATACGCTGCGTGTGGACGCACACATTTTCGCATCCGCAAAAAAAAATTTGCGGATACGAAAATTTGCGGATACGTGTGGACGGGGCCTTAGTAGTTATCGATTTTTTTCTTAATGTATACCCCTTTAGAATGCATTATCACGTGCATCAAGTGTATCGGCAGTGTATCCCAACATTGATGATATATTTAACTTTTTCAAAAAGGTTGAAGGTTTTGTTGGATGTTGCATACCAAACCCGAAATGTATTGTAATAACTTCAGCACAGAAGTAAATATGCCGGTAAATATTCCGGACAAAGTTTAGAAACATTCTAAATCTTTGTGGCCATTTGCTGATTGAATTCTCATCGCCCATAATGCAGTTCGGGCTTTGTATGCAACATGCAATATGCAACATGCAACATGCAACATGCAACATGCAACATGCAACATGCAACATGCAACATGCAACATGCAACATGCAACATGCAACATGCAACATGCAACATGCAACAAAACCTTCACCAACCTTTTTGAAACAGCTGTATTTAATAATGCAATTTATAAGTTTGATGTTGCAGAATTATTGAGTGCAGGTCATTTTTACCAGGTGCGCACAGGAGAAAAGGAAATACGATCTTCCAACAATACCGCAAAGTCAAGAGGTGGTATGTCCACTCATATTACCGCGCGGATCATTATAAGAAAGACATCGCTCTACTACGGCTTGATCGACCAGTCAAGATGACCAGAGCTGTCCATCCAATCCCGCTTCCGCAACCGGGCAGCAGAGTTGCCGCTGGTACAAGTTGTTTCATGTCAGGTTCTCGTCTCTATGTTTTATGAGCCTATATTTTAGAAAAGTAGGGAATTCCGTATAGCTTTATGGAACTAGCTTTATGGCAACAGGCAACAGGCAACAGGCAACAGGCAACAGGCAACAGGCAACAGGCAACAGGCAACAGGCAACAGGCAACAGGCAACAGGCAACAGGCAACAGGCAACAGGCAACAGGCAACAGGCAACAGGCAACAAGCAAAAGGCAACAGGCAAACAGGCAACAAGCAAAAGGCAACAGGCAACAGGCAACAGGCAACAGGCAACAGGCAACAGGCAACAGGCAACAAGGCAACAGGCAACAGGCAACAGGCAACAAGCAAAAGGCAACAGGCAACAGGCAACAGGCAACAAGGCAACAGGCAACAGGCAACAGGCAACAGGCAACAGGCAACAGGCAACAGGCAACAGCAACAGGCAACAGGCAACAGGCAACAGGCAACAGGCAACAGGCAACAGGCAACAGGCAACAGGCAACAGGCAACAGGCAACAGGCAACAGGCAACAGGCAACAGGCAACAGGCAACAGGCAACAGGCAACAGGCAACAGGCAACAGGCAACAGGCAACAGGCAACAGGCAACAGGCAACAGGCAACAGGCAACAGGCAACAGGCAACAGGCAACAGGCAACAGGCAACAGGCAACAGGCAACAGGCAACAGGCAACAGGCAACAGGCAACAGGCAACAGGCAACAGGCAACAGGCAACAGGCAACAGGCAACAGGCAACAGGCAACAGGCAACAGGCAACAGGCGACAGGCAACAGGCAACATTATTCAAAAACGCCTTCACCAACCTTTTTTTTGAAATAGCTGTACCCTTTATCTACTGATTCCCACATAGGTTATCCAATAAGCATTATGTAATCTTTAGTCTTGACGCTTTTTCACTATAGGCTGGGGTAAAACCAGAAGCAGTGGAGCATACTCCAGTTTCCTACAGAAAACGTTACTTCCAATCGTACGCTATCAGTTCTGTGCTAAGAGAAACAACAGACTTTTCAAAGTGGATAACCAAAGCATGATCTGTGCAGGAGGAAGAGGCAGGACAGGCGGATGTAGAGGGGACAGCGGTGGACCTTTGTCGTGTTGGGAAAGAGGACGATGGATTCTGCGAGGGGTTGTAAGCTGGGGACATAAAAAATGCCGCACTGACTATTATACTGTGTTTACGAGAGTAAGCAGCTTAGTAAACTGGATAAAACGTACTGCTAGGAAAGGGTAGACAGTTTGCTACCTGCATGAAGCGATAGGCTCGTAAGTTATCAATCAGATCAGATTTCTACCAGCTTCATGCATACACTTGATTCGACTTTTCTTAGTAGTCGGTATAGCATTAGCCTATAAGTGTGCAAACTTTTTTAGCTATCTAAACAGACATCTTTCCTAGTACAGTAAAAATCAAACTTCATTTTTTAGCGTTGAACAGTCTCGCAGAAAAATAGACAGAGGACCGCAAAAAGTATAATCATTTCAGACTTCTCTATTAAATTTATTACCCTGTCTTCTTCTTTTTCAACACCGATTAAGTTACAGAATTTTTAAAAATTATTAGCATTAATAACCATAATGATAAATTATGAATCATTTGCGGTAAATGTTTATAAGGTGATGGGAATGATGAAAATAGCAAAGCTTAAAGAAAATAAAGTAATTTGTAACGATACAAAATAAGGATGATAGGTGATGGGCAATAGAATTGAAATAAAGAATGAAAATCAGCTTCCTATAACAAGATGTGTCACTTTGAATTAGCCTAAAATGTCCCTATGGCCCAAGATAGATAACACAATGAAAGGGGTTATTGGACCGGTAGATGGTTTATGCTCACATGGCCCAAAGTAGATGACAATATTGACCAACTGAATAATTTAACGGACCATTAACTAGTGTATGTCACATGAATACCCAACTTTCTAATAAATTAAAAGGTATTGGGATGCTATAGAAACGTCTTAATGATAACCACAAAAAAAAAAAAAAAATACAAAATACAAAATACAAAATACAAAATACAAAATACAAAATACAAAATACAAAATACAAAATACAAAATACAAAATACAAAATACAAAATACAAAATACAAAATACAAAATACAAAATACAAAATACAAAATACAAAATACAAAATACAAAATACAAAATACAAAATACAAAATACAAAATACAAAATACAAAATACAAAATACAAAATACAAAATACAAAATACAAAATACAAAATACAAAATACAAAATACAAAATACAAAATATGAATTTATTTTGCAGAATTTAAAAATTTTGAATTTTGGATTTTGAATTCTGACTTGACTTCAATTTCGCAAAGTCCTCCGCCTTCTGTGCAAGACACACTCTCGCCTCGATCTCTTGAATAAAAAACTCTTCAGGAAACAAGAGAGGTCGACTTGGGCAAGTCTAAATTCTGACTTGATAGCTCTTAGCAAGTGATAACAATGTCGCATCGGTCATTATGAACAAAATAGGACGGACAAAAGCTCAGCATGTATGCGAGTCGCTTTGTAAAAATGTTAATGATCAACTAAAAAGTTCCATCCAATGACCAAATAAATCATTTAATATTTTAGATTTAGTAAACGTCGTCGTAAGGTTGCAGGTTTAAATTAGTTTTCGAGAACTTTTTGACCATTTTACTCGGGTAATCACTCAAACTTTGAAAAGCATGATAAGACAAATATATATTGTCTCGTCTTTTAATTGGTCCTCTCCCATAACTGTTTTCCCTGAGCTAATATAAACTAGTTGTAGGTGGTGTGTTCATATTGACTAAAGATAAACAGCGCCAATTGTAGAACAAATTTCATGTCATTGCATCCCGTAACCTATTAATTTAGTTTGAAGCCAAAGCCCTCTAAAGAAAGGTGCGTCGCTCTACGTTGAGGTTAACCAGACTAAATTCAGGTTAGAAATATGTATCTTATGTATTTTGTTATTTTGTGACAGTGTCAGGTATTTTTCATTTCATTTCATTTCTTATCATATTCATTTTTTTATTCATTCAGCCTTTCTCCGTGTGTCATCGTAGAGCTCTTTTACGGACGGACACGGACGACTGACGGACGGACGACGGACGGACGACAAGACGGACGAGAAACGGAGGACGACGGACGACGGAAGACGAAGGAACGGACGACGGACGGACTGACGACGACGGACTGACGGACGGGGAGTTGAGTTGGCGCGTGCGGGTTCTGGGTCTGAGTGGATGATGGGTGTTCGGAGTGTTCTTGTGCTATGGATTACTCAGGATTCTTTCTTACTTCATTGCTGTGTTTTGCTTATTACTTCATTCCTCCTTCCTTCTTTCTTTCTTTCTTCCTTTCTCTCTCTCTCTCTTTCTTTTCTTCTTTTTTTCTTTCCTTTTTGTTTAGTATTTATTTATTCATCTTCTTCATTGCGTTCCCTTAAAAATGCGGATTTCTTTACATTTAGTAAATGCTAATGTGCCTGTGATCCACTCGGCTTATAAGGTGACGGACTCCTTTAGCAAAACAAAATACTTGCAGTCGGTTTCGCATTAGTTTACGCCTTCGGGTTCCGAACTATGTTCGGAAATTTCCAAGTTGGAGACCAAGTAATTCGGAACTTCGAAACGAAGTTCGTTATGAGTTCTGGACTTCCCAACGATATCTCTGTATATGTCGAGTACTGTAAGCAAACAAAGCCAAGCATGTAAAGCACTGAAGAAAATCCATAAGCTCCTGTTTGAAAATTAAGTTTGTTTGATGCAAAATTCAGCATTTTGTTTGTTAATGAATCGAAAATGACACACACAACGGTTTTTCTAAAAGTTCTAATAATCAAGTTTGTTATTTAACTTTGATAAATAATTGATTTTTACCCGTTGTTTTAGGAAATTAAAAATATATAGAGAGTTCCATGCAAAATTTTAGGGTTTTGCCCTGTTGAAGTTCAAAACTTGTGTGGTTCTTCAATAAAATTTTCAACTCCAAAGTTATCCAGTGGTTTTTGAGCAGTTTTCTGTTTGCGCGAATTTAACTTACGTATTCATGAGCTTTATATTTGTAAGCTTCAATGCCACTTCCTATATAGGTATCAAAACTATCAATATGTAGCTAACGAACGATGACTGTATTTGAACCTGAGCCATTTCCAGAAAAAAAAAAAAAAAAAAAAAAATTGCAATTAGACTTGATACTAAACCTACTTTATTATGGAGGATTTTCGATTCAATGCCAGCTCAGAAATTTAAGGATTCGATTCATAGTCGATTCATAGCAGGAGTATTTTCCAATAATGAAAAACTTTCTCATTTAGTATTTGTATCACATTGTTTTGCATGTCCAACCATTTCTATCGTATAGAAATATTTTTCAACAACATCTTTGTCCCTAAGTCGCTTATGAGAAAGCCAAATTGGCATGAGTCACAATTGGGTTTTCCAATTTAGGTTATTTCTAAGGTCTGGTTTTATTAGTTATCATACGAGTCGACCTCAAAGTTATAATTGTCAATAGCATCTTTGTCCCTAAGTCGCTTATGAGAAAACCAAACTGGCATGGGTCACAATTACGTTTTCCAATTTAGGTTATATCTAAGGTCTGTTGTTTTTTTCATCTTGTGTCCCCAATTAGTTGCAGAAACTAAATACATCGACACTTGAATAAAGTTATTATTATCATCATCATCATCATCATCATTATTATTATTATTATTATTATTATTATTATTATTATTATTAGTTCGGGTCGACTTCAAAGTTATAATAATAGACTTTATTCAACAATGGAAAAGAAACCAATCTAGTGACCTAAACATTTTAAAATTAATTTTCTACCCATCTGACGCGACAATCTACTTCTTCCTCCCATCCATCGTCGTTCTTTTATTCGTTTGTTCAATTCTTCATTAATTTATTTTCTACAGCCTATTCCTAAGAGGTAAGAAAAAGCATTTTCAATCGACGTTAAAACCAAAACACGATGTTGAAGATATTTTTTCCGGAAGCCATACACCTCTTATTCCTACTCGTTTCTATCTTGCGAGTATTCACCCAATCAATTGCTTCTAATGCTTGCCAAGAAAAGTCCCAGTGGGAATTCGCTTCTCAAGTCAGGTCTCGAACTACGCAAAGACGACTACTATGGCTCAAACATTCCCCACCATCCTCCCCACAATTCAGCCAACAAGCTCCTTCACAGCAAGCGTTCAGGAGCAAACTTCTTCTACAGCACCTTTAACTACAGTGCATTCACTGGTCTCGACGACAGACCACTTGCTGTCAACTCTGCCAATCAGCAGCCAAGTACCCGAGGCCCAAACATCGAACGTTGTGGTATCCCTTAGCGTGATGCCTACAAGCTCGCGAAGCACAGTCACGGTGACAACTACCGCGTCGGCTTCCATTGCTCCACAGCAGTTTGATTCCCGCACATATTGCAGTCGCAAGGCTAACGCTAATTATCCTCATCCAACTGACTGTAGACAGTACATAATCTGTTCAAATGGATATACGTATGAAAGACCTTGTAACGGTGCGGTTAGTCCTGTCTGCCCTGCAGGTTGCTGAATGAAACAAAAGGTCATACAAAAATGATGCTTTTGATCGGAATACGAAGGAAAATTTTTAACCATTATTTAATTTGTTAACATTAGTTTAGTGAAGTTTCATCCGAATTGAACTAGAAAGATTTTCATCCAAGTAGCTAGCATTTATCAACCTTCAAAAATCTCCAAAGATTATCGAAACCTAAAACAACTCAAAACCTCTGGGCTAATCAAAGTCAGCTGGGCATGCAAGGTTAATACACCATTTTCCAATCTTGGCGAAGAACGAGGGCTCTAGCATAATTTATTCTTTGGCGCATGCGCAATTGTCCTTAATGAAATATAATCAATGAAAATCATACTTTCAAACAGAGTTAACTGCTTTTACTTCCGATCAAAATAAATATTAGAATAAATCGGGAACATATTCTTTTATTGACAAGTCTTTGAACACAAGTGCTCATATACCGGAAGTCCAAGAAACCCTGTTCTCAAAAAAAAAAAAAAAAAAAAAAAAGGATTATGCCAGAGCCTTCGTTCTTCGCCGCAGGCCAGAAGAAAAGCATATATGTTATATTCACAAATACCAACGATAAAGTAAATGATGCACAGCTTCAACAATACAAACACTTTGAATTTCCACAGACTTTCACTGGAACACATTTTAAAATATTCTACACGTAATAGAGGCTAACCCTGACCAACAAGGAAAAATTCGATAATAGAATATTCACAGAGAAAACCCTGAAACAACTTAAAGGGGCACTTGGATGGCAATCAATAAAAATTGGAAATGACTTGAAACTTGTTTAAACTTATCTATATGGCCCAGATAGTAGCCAAGCAACATGTTTCCTTCACAGTCAAAAGTGGCGGGGAAAAATTATCAATTTTATTCAGCATCTAAATTGTGAGTAAATGACGTCACTTACTCAACTCTATTGTTCTTTTCGCTTTTAACCCAAAACATCTCAACAGTGATGAGTGGCTCCCAGGCGAAAATTTTCACTAATCAGATTTTCATAATTATAATTGAGTCATAATCCTCAAATACTTCAATTATTCGGACTTTCAAAAATCGGGGCGTTTTCATCCAAGTGCCTCTTTAACCTCAGAGCTGATCAAAGCAAGGGCATGCATGGCTAACTCACAAATCGAATTTGAATCTAGCTTGTTAGGCTTTGTGGAGAAAGGAAAACCGGAAAACCGAAAAATCCCGAAACATTCACTTTAATTTACTTCTTATGCAATCTCTCGTTTTTTGTTTTTTTTTGCATGGGACTAAGTATTTTTAATTTGTTTCATTATATTATTCCAGTATTTCTTACACATGCACGTAAGAGTAAAAAAAATCTGAAATATCATCGACTTTGAAAATAAAAATATTTCAGACTATTTGCCATTTGTCTTGGCCGGGAGTGATTTGTCTTTCGGGGACACTTGAGATCGAAGAGGCATGAAAGTGGATGAAGGATTTAAAAAGAGAAAGAAAAGTTTAGATCTTTTGTTGAAAGTTTGTATTTTTTTTAAAGTTTTAATTTGTTGTTCAAAATTCTACTTTTTTAGTCGGAAAATAATTTTTTTGGATTTAGCATTTATTCCTTTATATTAGCAGTTTGAAAAGGAAATATACTTCACATCATGCTGTTGCCTGATGACGTATTTCCGAATTTATAAATGCAATGATAACGGGGGAAAAACATAAACATTTATAGTTTACAAATTTTTTCCTTCCAACTTAAATTCCCATTATTTCGTGGAGAAAATTTTGCATTTAATCTCATTATTTGATGGTACTTGTTCGAACCGGAAGTAAAATTTAAATATATTCAGATGACGTCACTTCTTATGAGAGGTGTCAATCATTCGTATTGTGACGACGCGCGCAATCAGTGACGTGTTTTATGACGACGTGAATCCGAGATAATTAAGAATTTTTTCTTCAGAATGTCACGCTTAATTGAGCTCAGACAATCTTAAAAAGAAAAACAATGAATCGAATAAGAAATATTTTTGGAAAAGTTAACACATTCGTTCGAGGATCGTTCAACTATGTACTTGGTTATGGCAGCGAGGATGAAGACGAGCAACAGGATCAAAACAAAGTCAGAGACACCATAGTTAATAGAGCAGAGACGAAAGACGCTGTTGAACTGAAACAGAAAGTTGGACATTCGAAATCCTATTCTCAAGTGAAAAGAAAGAAAAAGAGAGGAAAGGAGAAGAAGAAGAAAACGAAGAGGAATAAGACGCCAAGCAAGATCCACTCTAGGCAGAAAAAGGTTAGTTATAAGATATGTTTATTTTACGCGCGGTAGTCTTAATTTCATGCAGTTAATTTGAAAAATAAACTTTGCAGTAAATTTGAAAAATTAGATGTTTATTTGAGACAAGCTACTGAAATATTGCATGCGTACATTTTTTTGGCGACTCTAAACGACTCGAGATCGAACCAATGCGGTTATCAAAGCTTTGATTCAGTTATGTTACGTGATAAAAAGGACTACGAAAAGTTAAAATCAGACGTTCTTACTTTTCTTTCGAAAATCTAAGCAGGAAAAAAAGAAAAAAGAAAAAAGAAAAAAGAAAAAAGAAAAAAGAAAAAAGAAAAAAGAAAAAAGAAAAAAAGAAAAAAGAAAAAAGAAAAAAAAAAGAAAGATGAAGAGAGAATGAAAAGAAAAACGGAGGCAAATATAATCCAAAGTTTTAAGGGGCTATTATATCTTTTAAACATAATTAAAGTGCGCAATTGTTTTTTTTACAAAAATGCTTTCAAAGAGGAAAAGAAAGGAAGGAAAAAAGGAAGGAAGGAGGGAAGGAAGGAAGGAAGGAAGGAAGGAAGGAAGGAAGGAAGGAAGGAAGGAAGGAAGAAGGGAAGAAAGGAGGGAAGAAAGGAGGGAAGAAAGGAAGGAAGAAAGGAGGGAAGAAAGGAAGAAAGGAGGGAAGAAGGAAGAAAAAGGAAGAAAGGATTTGGAGCCAAAGAAAGGAAGAAAACCGAGGACGCCAAGACAGGAGGGAAGAAAGGAAGAAAGGAAGGAAGGAGTGAAGAAAGAAGGCAAGAAAGGAAGAAAGGAGTGAAGAAAGGAGGCAAGAAAGGAGGGAAGAAAGGAAAAAAGGAAGAAAGGAGTGAAGAAAGGAGGGAAGAAAGGAAGAAAGGAGGGAGCAAGGGAGCAAGGGAGCAAGGGAAGAAGAAAAGAAGGAGGAAGAAGGAAGCAAGGAGGGAGCAAGGGAGCAAGGGAGCAGGAGCAAGGGAGCAAGGGAGCAAGGGAGCAAGGGAGCAAGGGAGCAAGGGAGCAAGGGAGCAAGGGAGCAAGGGAGCAGGAGCAAGGGAGCAAGGGAGCAAGGGAGCAAGGAGCAAGGGAGCAAGGGAGCAAGGGAGCAAGGGAGCAAGGGAGCAAGGGAGCAAGGAGCAAAGGAGCAAAGGAGCAAAGGAGCAAAGGAGCAAAGGAGCAAAGGAGCAAAGGAGCAAGTAAGGAGGAAAAAGGGAGATGAAAAAAAGGGAAAAGAAAATAAAGAACTGAAAAGACAAGACTTGGTATGACAAGCAAAAAGAAACAAAAAGAAAAAAAAATGTTTCCCAAGCATTAAACAAAGGTATAGAGTATAACCTTTGTCAAAATCATTTTTTTCCAGATAACAGTTAAGATCCCAGAACGACCACAACCTTTTAACACGGGGAATCTCTTTAAAGTTCCCTCGAAATCACACACTCAAATCGATTGTTCAATTGCGGCACTATCGAAACAATCAGACGAGTTACTCATCTCTGAACAAACGATAAATCTAGACAATGCCATTAAATATGGAAAGATGGCAGAAGCAATAGTAGATGTCAGAGATGAGGTAGTCAAGCAAACACGACAGAGGAAAGAGCAGGCATTTCTTCCCTCGATCGTTAAGCAGCAGACTGAAGCTACTGATGCTGAGGTGTTGGCTAAAAGAGCCGATACCATGAAAATGGAAGGAAATATTTCCAGGAAGCAAAATAAAACGGCTGATGGTGAGGTGTTGGCTAAAAGAGCCGATACCATGAAAATGGTCAAGGAAGGAAATATTACCAGGAAGCAAAGCAAAACGACCGATGTTGAGGTGTTGGCTAAAAGAGCTGATACCCACAATTCGGTCAAGCAAGGAAATATTTTGCCACTGAGAAACAAAAAAGATGAAATCAAGAAGCCATCCGCCAAAGAATTTAAGCCTAAAATTCAAGATACGAAGTCAGTTAATGAGCACGAACTTGGCCGTCAGGAAGACAAGCTTAAACTACCTGACATTCACTCATGCCAGGGATCATTGGTGAGTCAACCAATCAGCTGCTCCAATAGACTTCAACCAATGGCGATGGCTGTTTCGAAGAAGCCAACTGGCGCTCACCCCAGTCTTTTGACAGTGGTGCAGAAAGGCGCCTTTTTGAGCCGCACCCTGGAAACAATTCAAGAAAACGTAGAGGAAAAATATTTTAACAGCCAATCACTGTCTGTAGCTGGTAGAAAAAAATTGGGAAATATTGCTGAGTATCCAATTGAAGGTCACAAATGTTCAGATCAAGAAACATCAGAGGTTTCCAAGAGAAACTGGGAAGTTGAAGCTAGCAATCCTTGCCTTGCACATCGTAGCGAGGCAGTACAAGTCCCAAAGAATGTCAGCCAGAGTGGATGGAAGAAGACAGCTCTTAAAGATGAAAATAACGTACAAGCAATACAATGCCAAGACACATTTACTCTAGAGAGGCATGCTGTTAAGAAGAAATCTAAGAAACAAAAAGGCAAGAACAAGACAAGCAGCAAGGTGAAACTAAATGATGTTGAGGCAGTCGATTCCCTTCAAGACTGTGCTCAAGGGACAGGGTCAAAACTAAACCCAATTGTCGACAATGGAAAAAGCCCTTTAGAGAGATTACGTGAAGTTGAATCAAAACTTCTCGCGCAGAAACACTTAAAGCTTGGTAAAGTGTTTTCGAGGAACAACAAGGTCGCGCCCCTGAGGACTGATGAGCTTGGAGGGTTGAAGAAACTAGAGGTTAAGAATGATTTGCGATTGGGAGATCCATTGAAGAAAGAGAAATTGTACAGTGCAGGGATAGAACGTCCTACACCTTCTCCTGCTGCGAGAGTGCCTGTAGTTTTACCGACACCATCGGCGCTTCCTCGGATTCTCCCTCGATGTCAAAGCCCCAAGATGTTCAACAAGACTGCAAACAAAAAAATGACCGACAGCCAAAGTTATTCATGTGCTACACCGAATTTTAGCCAGTTTACTTACGAACCGAGTGACGACGAAGAGGAAGAACAAGTGTCCAGGTCCAGAATAGCAGCAGCAATTAAGACCAAAAGAGTGGAATTTCACTCTCTCCTATCGACTTCCGTTACTTATGAACCCAGTGATGAAGACGAGCACAAAGACAACCTGGCACAAGCAACGACGCCAAAACGAAAGTTTAGCCTACAGGACAGACTTCGTATGGGAAAGAAGGTTGTGTCATCTGACAAGGATTCAAGCAAGTATCAAGTAATAAAAACAGGTAAGAGAATTTTGTTCTACAAATATTTACTCATACAAAGATATGGTTTAAGAGAAGAGCAATATTTTATTTTCAGTGCTTTGATGATGATGGTGATGCTGTAATATCAATCGTGTCTAAATAAATATCATTATTATTATTATTATTATTGTATGTTGTTGATGATGATATTGATGATGATAAGGATGATGCATGATGATGATAATGATGATGATGATGGTAATGATGAGTGATCATGACAATGATGATAGATGATGATGGTGTGGTGGTTGGTGACGATGATCATGATAATGAATTATCTTGGTAGTGGTGATATAATACATGATGTTGATGATGATGTGTGAATAATGACTATCATGATGATGTTGAAAGAGCAAACTGATGGTGATGAAGATGTTATTGCCAGCGGAGTTGACGGCGTTCACCGAAAGGAATTATGGGTCAACTATTTCTGGTGAGCATTTTCTGAACCACAACTTAATACGATGTATAGATTTCTCTTGTCGGTTGAAATGGAGTTCCGTCATGGGATCTCTTGAGTGAACTGATGGGAATTTCTAATCAAAATACAATGCTGAGTCCTCACTTCTAATTGGTTGACCCCGAGTTCTTTCTAAAGGTCAACTCAGCTGGTGCTGATGATTGACAATGATGATGAGTGAGTGATGATCGTGAATATGATGTTGATGATGAATGATGATAATGACAATGATTACTTTAATTTGTTTCGTTTTAGATATGTTTTCCAAACCAACCGCAAGGGGAGCACTAGCTGGCCTAAAAGCATCAACACTTGGGCTTCCAAGAAGTACAGACACGGTTCTAAAGTACCCCTCCACATCAAGATACTCAACACACCACCAAGAGAAAAGGAATATACTGCTGCCTAGCTTAGATCCACGAGACCGAAATTCTATCGCGAAGAAGGATGACTTGAAGATATTGGACTTTTTGGAGTTCGAAGATGGAAATGAATGAAAGATCTGAGAATGATAGATCATGGATTTTAAACTGAAAGGACTATCGCGAAGAAGGATGCCTTAAATATATTGGATTTTTTTTGAGACTTGAAGATTAAAATGAATTGGAGATCTGAGCTCGAGAATAAGCTCGAGATCATTGGGTTCAAGACTGCAAGCACTGTCGCGAAGAAGGATGACTCAAAGATCTTGACTTGTTCGAGTTTGAAGATGAAAATGAATGGGAGATCTAGAACAGATTATGCGTGGGTTCAAGACTGGAAGGACCACGAGGGATGGCTAAAGATCATGGACTTGTTTGAGTTTGAAGTTAAGATAGAAATGAATGGAAGCTCCGAGAAGAAGGCATTGGTTCTAGACTGCGAGAACTATCGTGAAGAAGGATGACTTGAAGATCTTGGACTAGCTTATTCGAGTTTGAAGATAAAGATGAATGGAAGATCTGAGAATAAAAAGAGATTATGGGGGAAGACTGCAACCATCATCGCGAAGGATGAGCTAAATATCTTGGACTTGCAAGAGTTTAAATGAAGATAAAAATGAATGGGAGAATCGATCTGAGTAATAAGAGAACTTGCGACAAGACCGCAATGACTATCGCGAAGGGTGACTTAAAGATCTTGGTCTCGAGTTTTGTGAAGATGTTAAATGAAGGAGTCAGCATATCTGAAAACAGCTAATGGCATCTAGACCGCAAGGACTTTCCTTCACTAAACCTGGCCGGAAAAAGTGAGAATTGCAACACAAGGGTGGGTAATTAACATCGGGTGGTGTGTGCTTACTCCTTTTTCGACAGCTACGCTCGGAAGTGAAGAGTCTTTTGCAGTCGAACCACGAAGAGTGAAACAAAAAAATCCTAAATTCCGCGAATACCCATGATACTTTAAATCTCTTTTCCCGATTATTTTTTCACATAATGATCTCACGATCTTATTGAATTCCTCAAGAAACTAAGAGACTTTTTGGATAACGAAGAAAAAAAGAGAAACAGACTGAGAAGGAAGAAGATGGGAGAGGAAGACAGAAAGGGAGAGGGAGAATAGCTCCATCTCAAACAAAATTTATTCCACTTTAGTTTCATTCAGTTTGAGGGTAGCATGTCACATACTATGATTACAAATTTGACTTTAAAATATAACCTTTTATAACTATTAAATTTGTTCATCAATTTTTTCATGCCTACATATTTCAATTCATTATGATCATTCTTATTACAAATGACTTATATGAACGCATACATTATAACTTTTGGAGTCTTTCACATCCCCAAGGTTTTTTCTAAGTTGGAATAAAAAGGCTCATTACGAATAAGCTTCAGTAAAAGAATCGGTTTCATTAGGTTTATGAATCGAAAATTATACACAAGTTAGACCGTCACTATGGTCGCCAACTCTGTCTCATGATCGGATTCAATTCTTAACATTTTTACTTTTGGATCAATTTTTTGAAGTCATATAGCAAGAAAGATGATCAAGAAAACTTATTTCAGTCAACTTAGTATTTTTCCTGCTCACTTTCTTCGAATCATCTTTGAAAAGTACTCCAAATTTTCGCATGTTTGACGGACGCATTTTGATAATAATAGAAAATAGTTTCAATGGAGCAAACATGTTCGACTTGTTCTACATCGAAGTTGTCGCTGCGCTTTTAAAATTCTGATCAACCCCAATGTTTGGTCATAATTTTTTTCGTAGCGAAACAAGTTCTTCACAAGAAATATACCTTACCCAAATTCTCTTGAATGTACTTAAACAGCAGTTTCGAGTCGAGATTAAAATTGACGTGCTTATAAATTACTAATTAATATTTAATCAAGTTCAACATCCACTTGGAACTAGGTGTTCTCAGGTAACTCGAGCGAATGCGCGGGAAAGGTCTAATTACGCTGTGTTAACAACTTTCGTGAAACTTTTCTCGAAAGGGTTTCGAGGCAAGTTTGAGCTAAAAGATCCAGTGTAACAGAGCCGTCCAAACTAGACTGTCGACTAAAGCAATGCGCATCAATGATGCTGCGAGGATGATTAATTTACCAAGTCATGAAGTGCAACATCATTCATTTCTTTTGCGCGTATGCTCATCCGGGAAACTACATCAAACAATACTACTGGCGCACGGATACCTTAGTTTGATTAATTTTTCGGTACAGCAATACGATTTAAAACGTTGTACAACTTATCTGGTAACACTGTTGCATTCTAAACCCGCTACGTGAATATCACTCACACTTTTCTTACTCTTGACGCAAAAAAATTTTCTTAGTTGCAAGAGCAGAGAGCTTTAAGCTCATACAACAAGGAAAATATGTTGTGCTCTGGATGATAATGCGAGGAACGCTTGCGCTGTACCTTGCAAGGTCGCGCCACAAGTTACAAGATTGTACTGGATTACCGGAACAGTATATCTAGCAACATTTCTACTGCATTTTTAATTGCCCCAAAGGAAACCGTACGGAGAAGTGCTGGTAACCTAAACGATTGGAATATTTTACGACGGAATTTCCTAAACTTACGTACTATAAAAATATATATTATCATATACTCTTATAATTATATAGCCTATGTAGAATAATGAATACATTGGGATATATTCAATTCGCGTTACATAATTCGTTTTAAATATTTATTTTAGAGCGCTTTTTTATTTCTACGACCTCCATGACTTGTATATATACACATTATTTCGTGGATATATTTTTACTAAAGGCGCGATTATTCGGAGCAATTTTATCTGAAAATTGTCTCGCAACAGAGTTTGCAAGAGTGTTTACACAGTGCAACGGAGACGTAATCATTGCCAAAAGTAGAAACGAATTCTACTTTTCGCAACGATTGGTGCAAATTGTCTCGCAACATTGTCGCAACGCTGTTGCGAGACAAGCTGCAAAGGAAATTGTTCCGTGTAATCGCTCCTTAAGACACAAGGTACAAACCAGAACTAGTGTGAACGTGCGAAACAAAGCCACATGAAAACCTATCTGTTAACGAAAGTGTACCACTTTTCAAACCGGAGCGGAGAAACATCTATCCGGAACAAAAAATCGCGCCGAAAGCAAGCGATCCGTGTGTGAACTGAAGCCTATCCGATATGCGGTAAAACAAGTGCTATCTAGTATACAGTCTTACCAGCTCAGGCTGTTGTACGAATGATGTAAGGAAGTTGAAGCACACAAAAGAAAATGAAGAAAAAAACGCGCCGTGATTAGACTGTCTTGCTCTAGTCAAAGAAACATAAAAGCGCTCCAAAAGCTTATTAGAATAACTGGATTATTGTCATTTTCAACATAGATTCTACCTAGAATTTCTTTTCGACTAGCCGGGTGATCCCTTGGGTGATATTCTATGAACAGGCACGCTTGACCCGCTTTTAAAAGCACTTATACCGACAGGATATATGGACCGAGCCTCAAAGAACATCGAATAGCTAATTATTAAAAACCGAATATAAGGTAATCGATACCTTATGAAAAACAAGGTGGCCCAAAAATATACATCTGGAGAAGTAAAAAAATGTTACGGAATATAAAAGAGCGGAATTCGCAAAAAACTCTTCAGTACGAATAAAAACTGAGAATAGACCTCTTTACCTTGGGCGCGATGTTTTCCTATTTCAGACCATGTGTCATTCTCTGGAGAATAAGGTGTTTTCGCATGCACAACCGTCAAAAAGAGGAATTATACTCTAGGGAATATCATGATAATGAGAAATGAGAAAACGTGGTAAAAAGGTCTATTATTAGAGAGTTTAAGCTTCTCGTTCACGGCAAACGTGAAACGTCAGTTGACCATTAAAAAATTCTTTAAAATTAGTGAAAAGGAATCGCAAAAATCTCCAAGTAGTAGATAAACAAAAAATACTTGTCTTTGTCGAAAAGGTTTGCAAAAGGTAAAATGAAATGTTGGGAAACGATGAAAACGTGGTCACGTTTGCCGTTTGCGGGAAGGATAAACGGGAATCTTAATCTGCCTATTGACTTAAGTTTCCGTTATTTTTACGAAAAGGAATGACTGAGCATGCATGTGTATAAGTAATGGGGTCAGTGACGAATTTTGTCCATAGACGAAAGTCAGGATTAATCACGATTGAACACCAATTTCCACACATCTCGTTAAAATTTCGTATCTTCGCTGCCATCGTCCTCACTAGAAAGCTTGGTGATGTCTTTGAAGGCATCCGTCACAGCCTTAATAAACTCTGCTTCGCTCTTGGTCAGTTCTTTCCTCGTGTCGCTATCAATCATCCCGGATTTATTTCTAAGATTTACGGTGTCTGTGTCGGTACCAGCCTCGCTTGAGTTCGTCATTTCTGGATACGTTGTCTGATTGTTAGACTGGGTCTTTGTGTTGGTAGTTTTTGAATTATCGAGACAATTGTCAAAACTTGACTGTGCCCTATGAAACCCGTCACCATCGTTGCTAGGCAGCACCGCTCCTACAGACACAATTGCCTCATCAAGCTCCCTTAACTGCGCTAACTGGTCTGACTGATCGGGCTTATCTTCAATATTATGATCTTCTAAATCTGATACACTAGATCGTCCAAAGTAGGTATTGATAGTGTCGTCCTCAGAGGACTCCCCACGGGAGCGTCTGTCCAGGTTATTCACAAAACCTGCTGTTAACTTATCGCGCGATTCTGGTTCTTCATTAAGATTTAAGTTAATAGCAGCAGATAAAGGCTTGTGACAGGGGCTGGACTCAGCCGTAAGGAATCCCTGACTGCTATCCTCGTAAACTTCGTCTTCTTCGTCGGAGCTCGACCGACCGAAATATGTGTCATGGATGCTAGCACCACTAGAAGAGCGCAAGTCGCGGCCCAAATTCGCATGCGCTTGATCGTGCACTTGATCATGCGCAGAAGTTCTATTTTTCGAATCAGTGGTTGGATCTCCGTTTTCAAAGTCGCTCGCGGCATCAAAGAAAACGTCCGATTTCGACTGCCGATCCGTCAGCGTGTCCGAACGAGTATCGATTGACTGTAAGGAGTCTCGTTCTTCATCACATTTCGCGCAATATTCGGAAATCTCGGCAGCTTCTTCGCTAGTTACATTAAGCCCCAAAATATCTTCTAAAAGTTCTTTATCAAACGCCGAGTCCATTGACTGTAGATCCCGCGGGTCAACACCACTCTGACTCGACAATGTCCCGCTTCTAGTAGTATTACCACTGAAACTACCGGCCTCTTCTAGTAACGATTCTCCAACGATGCCAGAATAGTCACTGGCCATGCTCCGGCGATCTGTGGCGCCGAATTCTTTTGGTGATTTTAAGGAGGTATGCGGACCACTAGGAACAAACACTTCGTCGTGGTCTTTAGAGGGACGCACTGACCACAGGGGCTTTCCCTGAGGCTCTTGGTTCTGAAGAAAATGAAGGTTGTCATAAAGCGGTCCCAAGTCGTAGTCGGAATGCCTTTTAGGTAACATGTCTACAAACATGCTTTCTTCTGGGTTCGCTAAAAATCCTTCTTTGAATTTTCGGTAGTTCATTCTTCCCTCGTGGGAATTGAGATCAATTTGTTCAATTTCCAGTTGTGAAAGCGTCCCTGTGCTTCCCTCAGATATAACCTCCAGCCTATTTTGGTATATAGGTTCCACTACACCTATTTCTGTATAATTCTGATAGATAGGCTCCGTCTCAAATTTATCTTTTCCTTTATCTTTCTCTTCCTCTTCCGCTATGACCGCTGACCAAGGAATTTTTAGTGAGCCAAGATTGATGACGTCATCGTCTGTCGGAACGTCACGCAGTGACTCGCTTAGCGTTACTTTCTCTAAGTTTTCTAATATCTCCGATACTTCCTTATCAGGTTTTTCTTTTTGTATAGTCACAACATCATCAGTGTCTTGTATGATGGAATGAGTTTCACCTTCTTTATACTCGACTTTGTTTGTTTCGTCAGTTGTAATATTGGTGGGCGTCACTTGCTCTCGTATGAAGACACTATCGTTGGATACTTCAGAGTGCGTACGAGGGTGTGCTTTGAGGTATTGGGTATCCTCTGAAGGATGCTTTTCAGTGAATGTCTCGTTGGTTGGCACAAGGGTGTCGTTAGTGGTTGAAGGCGTGGGCTCTACGAAACCAAAATAATCTAGTAAGTTAGAGAAAACATTACGCATTCTTTTGTTATTATTCATCCCCTCGGTGAGGTTAGGGGTGGGGTCGGAAGATTTTGGAGGGCGATCACATGTTTTTCTTAGACAACGGAAGAGGAGAATAGATATTTAGCAATTAGTCCTCGAGCCCGAATGAGCTATTGACTCAGGCCATGAGGGCTAGAGGACTAACTGTTTTAGTCAAATCCAACTAGTCAGTCAAATATATAGATGCAAACGAGTTTTGAATTCACCTTTTCGGCAATAGCCGTCACGTCGTAAACACTTTGTTGGATTGTGTTACGGTCACTAAAAAGTTCGGACATCGTTCTCGGATTCCCATACAAATTCACGGAGTCTTCAATCAAGTTAGAAAAATGATATTTTGCTTGTATTTAGAGAGCTAACTAAACAAACCAAGTAAATAGTTCATTTAAAGTCAGTACATTTGTACGGAAATCCGAGAACAATGTCTGAACTTCTTGGTGATCGTAACACAATCCAACACAATGTATAACACGTGACGGCTAGCGCCGAAAAGAAGAAATAAAGTTACATTTAATTTCTTGGTTTTCAAAGCCGGCACTTTTTAATACTAGTAGGCTATAACATATATAGGCTAGTAGTAGCCAATCCAATTAGAACGCAGCATTGATGATAGACTACTAGTTGGATTTGACTAAACAATGTTAGCTATAGAAGGGGATGTTACACAAATATGAGAAAGTAGCAATCAAGGTGAATCATAAAAAAAAGGTGTCTCATACATCGCAACAAAAATCCTGACCCCTACTCCCACGAGGAGATAGATGTCCGCCCCCTAATCAGAGCATATGCGTTTTATGAGAGCTATAATACAATCGTCACACTACCTGTGGAGTCGAACTCTTCATCCTCATCGATAACAAACCCCTTTCTTTGTTCTTGCCGTTGAATTCTAGATTTCAAAACAGCCAGCTTGACGGTGATCGCTGTAATCCACTTCTCAAAATCAGTTCTACTCATGGCTTTGAATACCGCTGACTCATCAGCACCGTAGTCAAGCCTGAAGACAAACTTATTCTCGTTCATCTTTCCCTCGTTAATGAGTTCAACATGTTTCAGTTGGATGATTTTTCTGGGTGTTTCTACTCGAGGTTGTTCGTAAACGAAAAAACAATCATCGCGGACCACGCACCAACGTCGCACCTCGCTACGACATAACGGTCTTGTAACAAGTTCTACGAGATAACCAGAGTACTTCCCCTCACTGTCGAATAGACTTCCACAGGAGAATCTGCGCTCAAGATCACGTGCGCTAACGGATGGTTCCATGTGATCACGATGCCTAACATTCAACCTATCCAGGCTTCCTTTCCAAGGGACCTTAAAGACTTCTGCACGTCGGTATTTATGAAGAAGGTTATCTTCCGATATTTTGCGTAACAGTTTCTTTCCGCTTGCTTTACCTTCACTTAATGTTTTCCTTAAAAATCGTTTTTCTGGATCGGGGAATTCTGTTTTTATATTATCCTGGCTTTTTGCTTTGTAACGCCCCGAGTCCTTTCTCGGTAACACTGGAGATATATCATCGTCCGCAGGTTTGCAATACCGGTATAGCACGCTTAACCATTGTGTTATCACCTCTTGGTTCTCGTGACGATAGGACACTGTTTCTTCTCCGCATTGTAAGGAGAAGCCAAAAGAGTTCGGCAAAGTGTCCTTATTTTCCTCCTTCGCGTTGACTTCTGTCAGCTTCCACTTTCGGCTCGGATTCGTAACATCTTCGGAATCATACTGGAAGAAAAACTCGCTCGTAACCACACACCACGTTAATTTGCTATCAGTATTTTTGCCCTTTTTGTTGGGGATGACTTCATTAAGATGGCCATTCATTAGAGTATCTGTGGAATCTTCAGACCCAGTTGATACTGAAGCGCTTCCGTAAGATAACCGTTTCTCTGGTGATGATGCGGAGGACGATACCCCTGGCGAAGGGGCACCGCTTAGCATCTGCGGTAGCGTCTCGCTGCGGGTTCTCCTGTGCGAGAAGACGCGAGGAGACGGGATCCTACACTTCGAGTTCTCGTGATCGTCTTTGCCATACATCGAGGAGGCGGATCTCAGCTGATTGACCCAGCGCTCGCAGTCTAGTTTGTCTTTCGCGACGAAGATTAAAGTATCGTTCGACTTGTGGATTTTAAACCGATAGACTTCTTTATCAGGTTCGCAGGCTTCTTCAATTCTTACGTTATATAAGGGTATTCTCTTGACGGGGTCACCGCCAACATTGTCCGCGAATATTAATAACTCAGAGTCCTTTATCGTGCACCACCGGGCCCTACTCCAAGTATAATGATCCTCAGTGACGCATACTTCTGTTAATTGCCCGCCGGTATAATTAATACACTTGATGTCTTCCGTTGGGATGATATCCCCTGGGACGGGATTCTCGAAGTCGTAAGAGGTGTGTGAACGTTTAAATAAATCCATCACGCTGACCTTCTGGGAGAATTTCATGCGGATTGATGGTCTTTTAACGAATGTATTGACGGACGTTCCGTCGTCTTTACCTCTAGATACTGGGCGGTCACCTTTTTGTGGTCCAACTTCACGGTCCTGAGTAGGAACTTTTTCCGTGTCGTCTGTCGTAGACGTTTGTACTGGCCTCTCAATACGGATCTCCGTAAATACCTTCAGTATTCCATACCATTTGTCAAACTCCTCTTTAGACGCGACTTGAAATGTATAGGTTTTTCCATCCTTGTCGTGTAGATCAAACGAGTACTTATGCTTGGCTTCATCTTTAGAGTCAGTGAGCCACATTTCAGCAAGGTTTAGCTTAACTGCTGGTGCCGCCTCTTCGGTTTGTTTGTTATAAAGATTCAACGCACCGTTTTTCACGACACACCACCTTCGAAGCTGGGTTGTGCTATACTTCGAGACTTTGACTTCAGTTAAGAATCCACTAAATCTGCCCTCCTTGTCGAAGAGGGAGAGCAAGTGAGTGTAGGACTGAATGTTCGTTTTCTTGATCGCCTGGAGTCTTGTCTTGGACACCTCGCTAGCAGGGGTACCCGTGGTACCTGTGATGATGGCAGAAAAGCTGTGCCCACGACTGAACCGTGCTTGTTTCAGTTTTAACGATTCTGCCCATCCTTTTTTATCTTTCTTAGAATCCACAGCTGATGCCTGAAAAAGTAAATTTTTGTCTTAACAATGGACAGACAGACAAGATAGCGGATACGAGCTATACAATATGATGGACAGACGACATGCAACACCCACCAATAGACCCCTTGCAGCACGTTGGAATGCAACTCAAATTTTGAGGACATAACAGTAGTTTTCCAATCCTTTTATTTTGTCCTCCAAATTAATGTAAGGGGTCTATACACAGAAGGACAGACGTACAGACAGACAGACAGACGGACAGACAGACAGACGGACAGACAGATACACCTTTATTTGAAAACGATAATTCAATAAGTATAAAACTTCTTTACATGGAAGTCGTTATGAATATGATCAGTAAAATATAAATATATAATCCTAAAAACTAAGTTGAAAATTTTTAGAAAAATCCTACTGAGCACACAGACAGACGGACAGACAGACAGACAGACGGACGGACAGACAGACAGACAAACAGATGGACAGACAGACGGACGGACAGACAGACAAACATGAATGCAGATGAGTAAGCGGACGGAAATGTAGATGTCTGATACATACCCTGTTTTCTGCAGCTGTAGCTTGGCCAGTCTCATCATTTCCTTCTGGTCTGTTTTCTGCGCCAGAATCACTAAAAATTCCGCTCTGGGGAGGACTAGTCGGAGACCCTGATGATAATAACCATATAAATAGTATTCAGGTTGTATAAGTAAAAGGTTTGTATTTTTCTCTCCCTCCCTCGTCCCCACTCTTCCTCCACTCTCGTTTCTAGTTCTTCTCTGCCATAAAATTTATACAGGGATCCCAACAGAGAATATAGAATACGTGGAGAAGCCTGTGGAGGAGGCTAGGTTTTACATTGTTTGTTTGGACACAAACATTTGGAACTAATTAAAGTGTGTTTTTTTTTAATGGGTAGATGGGTTTTTATATGAGTGGGAAGCATTATATACTTATATTTCAATATAGCTAGTCACCAAAAACCTAGAAAGCTGAGATCATTGAGGATCATGGGAAACAATTCATATCAAACAAGTCAAGCTTCTCTGATACAAACTGAAGCTTGAGGATGCTTAGAAGAGGTGAGACTGTAGCTGGTAAAAGATCTCAAGTCCATCAACAGTTATTAAGTGGTTGATACATGTAAAATGAATCTCCCAATAATCCTTGTCAGTCTCAGCTTTGAATCTTTTTAGATGACTAACTTTATACTAAATAAGTATATCATATGGCAACAGTATATACCTTTTCTGAGACACAGAAAAGATGAGATGCACTGTGGTCTAGCTTGGGGACAAATATCTTTGGTTCATAATGCCTTATAATGCCTTAGATAATGAACATGTTGCATTATGGTCTAGCTTGGTGTTGTTTATACACAGGCTAGACCACAATGCACCATGTTAATAGAACCTATAAAAAGCCTATGTACACTATTTACCTGGACCTGTTCCTTTTTGTTTTTCTTTCTTTCTTTTCATCGCCCGTTCCCTTACTCCACCCTTACCGGTGTGATGTCTTGGGGATCTGCGATTAGGAGACTTGACACGATGATTGCGGTTCTTGGGATGTGGTGTATGGTCTTCCCTGGATATAAAAAATACGGGTGTATACAGTTAGTACTAGTATCACATTCTTTTTTTCTTTAAGTTATCATTATCAGTCACAATCGCTTTCATCATGAATGTTGTTATCATTATCACTACCATCATCAGATACCACAGTTATCATTATTATCGACATTATCATTATCAACATGGCTTTGGCACCATCCCTATCACCATCTATTAAGTCATCATCATCATTCATCATCATCACCATCACTGCCTATTTATCAAAATCATCAATTCCAGGCATCCCAGCCACTTTTAAGACAAATTTGATAGGAAATATAGGCTGTGCAAGTTCTAAATATAGGAAAATATAGGATTTTTTCCCAAAAATATATGCACTTTATAGGAGCTAAGATAGCTTTTCGGTGGCGTAACCAGGAATCGGGAGGGTGCACAGGCAATGAATTTCAGAACTAAAAAGCCATTAAAAAAAAACAGAGCCAAAAACAAAAAAAAAGGGGGGGCCATTTTATTTCCTTCGCCAAATATGCTAAACAGTATAAAATATAAATGTATCAATCAGCAGTCGTCCTATTTATAGGAAATATAGGAGGTTTTCTTTAAATATAAGCTCTTTATAGGATCCTATACAAATTATAGGAAATATAGGATATATAGGAGGTCTGCAATTCTCACCAGTCTCTTTTCACTACTTGGTTCGTCTTGGCCGTGCACGCATCGCAGGCTTAACAGAGTACAACCTACCTTGCATCACTAGATAAATCTTCATCCAGCTCGTCTGCAGCAAAGCTACCGATGTCGTCGTACGGGTACCCATCACGGCTGGAGGTCTGGGTAGAGCTACTGTCAATAAAGTCTAGGGTATCACCACTGTCGATATCCTGCAGAGAAAATGTTGAAACCTTTTTAAAATTAATTTGAAGTGCGCTCTACAAACTTTAGCACTGAGGCTATGTAACCTTACTCCCTTAATAAACCGAAGAGTTATGTTAAAATTTACGCCAGATGGGTCACTTGATCACAGAACAAGTCCCTAATTCCAGCTATTTTACCTCGCTAAGGCTCAGTGACTCCTGCGACTTGGACCTCTCGATCTCATCACCCGAACCTGACTTAAAGTACGGGGGATAAGGTGCCATGATGTCTTGTCTTCCGGTTGCCGCCAGGGAAAGGAGTTCAATCCACCTCTCAACAGACACTCTCGAGTCGGTACCAAAGTAGTATGTTTCTTGGCCGGGTCGTCCAACCTTGAATGCATAAGCCTTTTTGGATTCTTTGCTGTCAGTCAGACAGACGTCTTGCTCCTTGAGGCTGATTATTAGGGAAGGCTTTTCATCATCTGCATGTCTGTCAACAGAGAACATGATTTCAAAATATAAAAATAATGGGATTAACAGTGGCATTTCCACAGAGTGGCTCTCCATCACATAGGACTGTCAACATGTCTAGGAATACAAATCACAAAGTCAGAAGTACTACATGTACATGTAGAGTTAGTAGACTGATCCCCTCTTGTGCATGCCATCATCACGACAGTCTATTTGGTTTTTTTCACACCCATACAAAACTGCTCTTCACTAATATAATATTATACATTACCTGTAGCACATTAGTTTATCTGCGATAAGTTTACAGTATCGTTTGGACCAAACACCAAGGGGTCTCTTCTGGAATAAGATACCACTATGAAAAGCATTAGGATCTTGGAGAAACTTGGACTCGGTATCTGCAGCAGTTTGCTTCCGTCTTCTCTTCATTCGAGGGCCAGTCGTCAGGGTAGATTTTCTTGGTGGATGCTGGGAAAAAAAGTAGACTTTAGGACGGTACAGTACTTGGGCACAGTTTTCCCCTATCCGGACCAACTTTAGGACAGTAAATAACATATAGATATCTGTCTGATAACCCTATATACCCCTAGGTAGGTAGGTAGGTAGGTAAGTAGGTAGGTAGGTAGGTAGGTGGGTAGGTGGGTAGGTGGGTAGGTGGGTAGGTGGGTAGGTGGGTAGGTTGGTAGGTGGGTAGGTGGTTAGGTGGTAGGTGGGTAGGTAGGTAGGTAGGTTAAATTCATTCACACGCTTGCCCAGTCAACTGAAGCTGATTTCCACAAGGGGCGTGTGGATGGCCAGTACATGTAAACAGTGTACCCCCCTGACCTAGTAGCCCTCTTTTTACATCATATTCCAATAACCATACCTGTTCCTTCTGAGCCAGATCTAGGTAAGAACCAGTTGATTCAACGCTAACACTGCTTAAAACAGTTGAACTTCTTTTCCTCTGTATGCTTCCTGTTCTCTCTCCCCTTGGCTCCGATGCCTCGTCACTAGCTATTGCCTCCCCAAAGCTCAGCCGATTGATGCTTTGATCGCTTGGGCTGTCTGTTCCATGGGAATCGTCATGGAATGACCGTCTATTTTCATCACCTTCCGCCTTAGAATCTGTGATTTTAATATCTTTGTCAAGAACATTGGCTCTACTAGTTTTCCTTCCTTTGCTAGGCTTATTCCGAGCTCTACCATCTTCATAGTCTTCTTCATCCTCTGAGCTAGACTCCGAGGAGGAGTCTGAGTTGATTGGTACTGGTGGCAGTGGAGGGTTATATGGCTCAAGCTTTTCAGTGTCTGGACAGGTACTGGTTGGTGTGCTCGTAGACAGTTGATGACCATAAGATGACATCATTTCCTGTGGCAGAATTTAATTCATTTTCAATTATCTGCCTACAATTTTTATCTAAATACTGTATTCTGAATCCATTATTGAAATTATTTTTGGGGGGGGGGGGGGGAAATCAAGGTGTGGCGTGAGTGCCCTCGTCTCTCCTCTCTGGGGTCCCGGGTTTGATGTAGTTTTATTACAATCTCTTGAAACAGGTTGTAGAAAGTGTGTTTGCTCTCCAGTAAGTTTCACCACGAGAATTAAAATGTTCGTTCATTTGCTCTCAGTGAATTAATCAGCACGTGATTACTGAGCTGCAAAGGGACTATTCTATTGAATGCAAAACTTCCTGGTGTAAGGTGGTTGGAGTGATAGTGATCTAACATTTATTCCCAACCCCAGGATCAACACATATTTGCTCTGGGGGGAGTGGGTGAGGGAACTACAAAATTTTTCACTTACAGGCAGAAGTTCTAAAGGCACTTCATAAGTGCTGCTTCTGCTGGCCCCGTCCTCTTGTTCCTCCTGTCTAATATCAATCCTCATGTACCCATACGGAGATCGGGCCTTTCCTTGAGCTTCTTCAAGAGAACAAGTATTTTCAAGTGGACTAGTTGGTCTGTAGGTTTTACCGCGCCGTACTGCAGCAGCCATGATAGCGCTCATCCATGGAGATAAGTCATGTCCTGCTTCAATGGCAAGTTGGACTAAAGGTGCACCTGTCTGTTGTAATCTAAAAATAGATAATATTAACTATGTTATGTCTAGTTATTAATATAATTTTATATGTACGTTGCAAACAAATCTGACTTTCATTATAATACAGTCGAACCTCTATTAAGCGGCCCTCTATTTAGCGGTCATAGTGTTTTTCCATTTCAAACTATGCGTAATTCTCTTGAGAATAAGATTCTTTGTTTGAGTTGTACCATATTAATGTGCCTTCTCATGTGCAACTGGTAAAAAATAAATGATACTCAAGAGAATGACACATGGCCTGAAATGGGAAAACACTACGCCCAAGCTAAAGACGTCTGTTATTCTTCATACCTCATTTCTAGTCAAAATGACAAAGAGGCAAAGATTTGACCAAACAAATTCCAATTCCAGCCAGAAATTGTCTGATGAGCAGACTTTATGTTAAGCCCTGTGATATACATCTGGCTTTGAAATCTTTAATATGAACACTAAGAAGAGTCTATATTTATGCTAGAAAAGCCTGCCTCATATGAACAAATACACTCTTCAAACCTAAACACAGCAGGTATCACAAGAATGATAAAAGGGTAAATTTTACACAGTGAAAAGATGAAAAAACTTACCGCTCTTTTACTCCAACGAAGGACTAGCATCCGAAAAGTCAGTAAGTTTTTTCATCTTTTCACGGTGTAAAATTTACCCTTTTATCATTACTGTCTCATTAGAAACACAAACGCAGCTCACACTAGTTTTTAGCTAGTTATCTCTAGGTATCACAAGACATGAGAAACCAAGACTATAAGTGGGCTTCCTGTGGTAGAAACTATGGAAAGCATACCTGAATGAATAACTGATCTTTTTCTTATCATCCACTCCAATATCACAGTTTGGCAGGTCAATAATTTGATTTGTAGGTTCATCTCTGGACTTGAAAATATAAAGCTTCTCGTCCTTCAACACACACCATCTTCTCTTGTTACTCTTCACATCTCTGAGGTAGCCCTGGATGATGGGGTCCTGGATGTCTGACAGATGTACTTCTGCTTGAGGCTTTGTTTCTTTTTTAAACCTTGAAAAAATTGATGTAAGTAGAACAGCATCAGTATGATAAAACCTTTTTCGTGCAAATGCTTTTGAGGGAAAGATAAACTTACATTTTATTCAACATATTATCAAGGCAGTAAATCATGATATTACAAAAAAGTTGTTGTATATACACCTAATTGAAAAAAACGTTGTTGAGTTCAAAAAAAGGTTATATCATCAAAGCTAAGACCGAAGGGGAGCATGGGAAGACAAACAATTATGCTAATTTCATGCGTATTGCAGTTTTCCCTTCCTGTGCACATTTTATGCATCATGGCTTTGGCATGTTGTTAATCTAGGTCGACCGACTTTGCTCTACTGTGCAATTTTACATGTCTATATGCAAATATAATACACATTTCGGAGTACCCAAAATCCTTTTTCGGTCTTAGCATCGATGATATGACCTTCTCAAACCCGACTATGCTTTTTCAATTAGGTGTATTTAGAAAATATTGGAGCATTGGTGAGGTTTAGTAGTCAATTAACCCCTTGCCTCCTAGTGTTCCTGGCAATGTACACAATCCAGCTACTGCCAGCCAACTGGGATTTTTTTCAATAAGATCAAGACAAGCCATTATATAATTTTAAGCACTGGTCAGTTCATTTTTAACAACCAAATTTTCCCTATAACGCTTTCCAATGACCAGGGATTATAGAGATTACTAATACCAAAGATGTATGTATATATTATGTCTGGGGTAACTCGCACAAAAAACTTATATAAAATATGGTGGCAAAGTTATTGGGGTTGAGTGAAAAGCTTGCATGCCCACAGAAAGGAGCGCAGAAACAATGCTGACAAATATCCTTCATGTTTACTCACCATCCTGTTGTAATTTTTCCCTTTCCTCCAGATCCTCTCCCTGTACCCCCTCTCTGTCCAATGCTAGGAACAGGGTTACTAACTGCACTGATTTCTCTTTCTGAGACATCGCTTGTGCTCTCTCCTGGCTTGAATGCTTCTCCTATGCTAAGCCGTTCATAGATTTCATCACTACTGCAGCTTTGGATGGAATCTCTATGCGCGGGCTGGGGAAAAAAACATAATTAGAAATGATAAATAAAGATACATGAATTAAAGAATGAATAAATAAATGAATAAGCAAAAGTCTGGGGCCACATTTGAAACCAACCCTTATTGCTGTATTTGTAAATAAAATAAAAATGACTATTATGATTATTACATGAATAATTATTATAAATCAAATAAATATTAACAAAAAATAATGAGCATATATGGTTTGAGTTTTCTCACTGTAATATCAATCTTTGGATTAATTTACAGCATTTATGCTATATTTTTTCTGAATGGTTATTTCACATAGTAAACTTCAGAACAGTAGGCAATTTTTCCATGTGAAATATCAAAAATTTAGCAAATATTTTTTGTGGCCCCCTTTTTCTAGAATAAATGGTGCAAATATATTTTTATGCAAAATATAAAATTAATAAAGAATCCAGGTTGATTTTTATTTGCTCACAAATGTTCTAAAGCATTGATCTCATTGCTACTGTAAAGGCCGGTTTAGACGGTACGATTTTCGCCTACAACTATCGTATACAATACGTTCGCGCCATCCTACAACTCGAGTCGTAGCATGTAAATCAAGCCTACGACTTGCCTACGACAGACGCGAGCGTATTGTATATGATAGTTGTAGGCGAAAATTGTACCTTCTAAACCAGCCTTAAGAGCTACAGTAGCTACCAGTGTATGAGTTTATAATTACTTGTAAAAATCACAATAAAAAACCTTATTTGTCAGGGCAAAATTAAAATGAAGCTACAGTATGTCTTCTGCTTAGGGGCAAAAGCCACTGAAGATCATACGAATAACAGATAGCATAGCAAAGTAGTTTTCTCTTGAGCTTCAAGGGTTTTAAAACTTAATCCTTTTACAGAGAAAATCAACAATTTCAAATTCAGAATCAACTAAAGAACAAGATGCTTGGGTTTTGTTAATTATGGAGTATAAATCAATGCTAATCTTGAAAAACAAATGATAATTAATATAATCTAATCTGTACATCATCTACTAAAAAAAACACATCTCGTAAATCCTATTCAAATAAAGGGCTCCATGCCTCGAGCTTTCTTTGAGTTTTCCTCCCACAATACATAAATCAACTCATTTATTTACATAAGATTAATGTTGAAAGAATAGTGTGGGAAGTTAAGTTGGGTCATGGGTTTACCACAACCTTTATTTGTAAGTGTTTGGGAGTTATGAGGAAATTAAATGAAGCTTACACTTTGGTGGTATATTTGTTAAAGTTTGCTGTATAAGTGTACTTAAAAAGTAAGGAAAAAGAATTTGTTTTAAAATGAATTTTGAGTGAAATGAAATGCTTTTGTAATATGAATTGCTCAAAGCAAAATGTATCTAAAAGAAGGAATATAATTTTTAAATATACTTCATGTAAGCTGTTGGGGGCTAATGACTAGATAATTGGTATATAAATTTACAATCAATTTTATTTTCTAGAAAAAAACATGGAAGACCAGACACTACTGAAATACTGTCTAAGAAAAAACACTTCAAAATGACTGCATAGATGGTATAATTTAAGATATTTTTTTAAGAAGAAAACAAGCAACACAGATACTGTACTAAGGAAATCCTGCCTAAGAAAAAATAAATTTAATATGTAACTTTAGTTACAAGAATAGAATAAAATTGATGATGTATTTCCTGCTATTTTCCCCTCCCAGATGCCATACAATATTGTCTAAGCAAAACTAACCTCAAACTACTATAATAACTAATGGTAATGATGAAAAGGTAAATTATACACCATGAAAAGATGAAAAAACTTACTGACGTTTCGGACGCTAGTCCGGAGTTTTTTTTTACTCCGCCGAAGGACTAGTGTCCGAAAAGTCAGTAAGTTTTTTCATCTTTTCACGGTGTAAAATTTACTTTTTCATCATTACTGTTTCATTAGAAACACCGACGCAGCTCACCCTAGTTTTTAGCTAGTTACATCTTTATAATAACTAATGGTTTAATTTACAATAACATGGCCATTATCATTATGCCATTAAAGAATAACTAATGGCATATATCTATTGTCGAATTGGAGCCAAAATATTGATTCTTATCAATGATTCATTAATATTCATTACGCTCAAAATTCAAAGAACTGTTTATGTTATGAAGCAGGAAAATATAATTACAGACGGAATTAAAAAAATTGCATAATAAAAGAGCAATTAATATTAGGCTAATAATTTGGAGGTCGATAATTACAATTATTTCCAAAATTTCCATTAACAGACTGAAGGTTCTAGAACCATCTAATAGCTACTTTGCCTAATGCTACCTTATGCCCGTCAATCAACCATAACTACAAGGCAGGAAATTTGGGAAATTGTTTATATACATTTTGAAATTGCTCATATTTTTTATCAACAAAATCTATTAAGCTTTGACTGTTGTATCACAGCGTGGATCAATCACAACAGAGCTAGGCTCCAAACTAGGTGAAAGCCCAAAGATCAAATGTGAATTTTGAGGAACGAAGGAAAAAACGGAAAATTCGGAGAAAAACCTCAAAGCGCAGGAGAGAATCGACAAACAACTCTACTCACATACGACACCGAGGCCGGCAGGACTCAACCTAAGTTGCATTGTTGAGAGATGATGCATTAGCAAAGCAGACTACCCATGCTTCCCGAAATACTGTAATATACGGTAGTCTAGCTAGCCCTAATGTATGTTCTGTTTCAAAAGAAAAAGGAAAAGCATCTAATACAACTATAAAATTCTACTTAAAGTAGAAAATTTGAAAATAGACAAATTATTTAAGATGGTAAAATGGTAATGCTCAGGGAACGCATACATCTAGGGTTAAAGATTCTGTATTAGAGATAAGTACACTGGATTCATCATGGATAACAATATTAGTTTAAAAATGCTTTCTTTTGTGATAATATGAGATGAACAATGAAAAACATAAATATAAATATGTTTGTTCAAGACAACTTACGCCTGTGGTTACAGACATTGTATAAAATTCACCTAATGCCCCTAAAGTGACAGTCCTTTTCCGTTGGGCCGTCTGATATCACGTCTAAAATTATCACACTCTCAGAAAAGAGTGTTAGTATCTCATACCTGAAATGAATACTACGAAATGTGATGATATATGGGTAAGTAAATTGAAAGCAATACCCACATTTCTTTTGAGATTTGGAAATGATCAGAAAATAGCATAATTAATATAGTTCAAATTACATATTCTTTCAACACTCAATTTTAGCTGTTTCTTTTCTTACTTTTGATAATTTAAAGCTGTCAACTTTTGCCAAAATTATCAAAAAATTTTGAATGATCATCCTGCAAAAATGACATTTCAGGTACATTATTTTTAATCTTTTTTTAGCATCAGCAAATTTCGCTGTCTTATTTCCTGTTATATTATAGTCAAGAACAATCACACTTCAAGTGAAGCCTCAAAATAATGTGGTTTTTGGTATATATGTATAATATGCACATATAATAGAGTATCGGAGTTTTAAACCTCGCCTAGTTTTTATAGTTGCAAACTAAACGTAATTCAGGAAATCACGCATCTCAAGGAAATGCTTTCCATTGTAAAACGGGGTTAAACTTTGGGATCACGCTGTATTGTACATGGTACTATAAAGTCCATGTGCTTCCTAACCCTTTGAACCTCTACAAAAACCCAGTGATCGCTGCTATTACTTATTTGCACGATTTTTATAACCAATACCATCTTTCCACAACATTATGAGTCAGTGAATAAATTTGTAAAACTAATATTCCTTACAACTTGATCACAGAATCTCGTGTTGACTTATGCATGAATACTTTAGAAAGTAATGTTTGAGGAAGAAAGGATGATAATTCCGTTAACACCTCGGAGAATAATAGCAAGGATAATCTACGATTAGAAAGTCTTCTTCGTCGATTTAAACAGATATAATTTTACTTTTTAAATATCAATAATCGGGGGATTTTGGAGAATATTAATCAAGCGATGTCTACGAGGCACTATTAAAAAAATTAAGCGCTTTTTTATCATTATTAATATAGTTCTTTTGTTTCCTTTCACATCGTATATTTAACTAGATTCATTCGAATTTGTTTATAAAAGAGGCCAGTGTTTTCCTCACTTACCGACAAAACTTAAAACAATTTCCTTAATTTTTGCCATAGCAGAAGTAGTCATTGTATAAACAATATCAGTTGGAGTTTAGCCATTATAAACCACACGCAGAAAAGTTGAATTATGCCACATAAAACATCAAATAATTCTATTCTCAGCTCCTCCATGGTTCAATAAGTTATTCTAAGTTTAAAAGCGTTGAATTATTATGTATATAGTGATTCTAAAAGTCTTGAGTCGGTAATTTTTGGTGTAAAAAGTGGGCTTTTTGTAAAACGACTTTGAAAGTTGGACTTACCAAAGTTGGTTGCGTTACTAGCGGTTGAGGTGAATAAAGTGGACTGTTTTCGCCAAATAATTCCCTTCTTCCCACATATCCCCTACTAGAAAATGTATAATGTCTTGAAAGCTCTCTCTGGTGAGAGGCAAAAGCCACAGGATCATCAATACTGTCATTTCTGTAGAGCGAGTTTGTAAATAAGTCTTCTTCGTCTTGAATCTTACTTCCGGAGTCGTTCAAAGCTTGTGCTCTTGCGGCGAGTCTTGGAGGCCTCGGTGGTAAAGCAGGAGGAGTAGATATAGTCTCCAGACGCTTAATAAATTCTTGTCTCTGTTCTTCGGCGTCTATACTGAGTCCTTCTTTACCTAGGACTTCGCGAAGGAATGATTCGAGTCCTGGTAAAGTTTGGTTGATGGCTGCAACTCGAGAAGAAGAGAGATGATGGCTCACTTGATGACGATAAAATATAAGTGTTATTTGACTTTATATTGTAAAAACTATGCATTAGAAATAACTGGAATTCCTACAGAGGCTTTTAAAACATCTATTCATGGCCAAAGAAAACATAAACGTGTCTAAAAAGATGTTTACGGCCCTCGACAAAGAAAATAAAAATCCTTCAAACATAGGAAAAAGTTTCTGTGCTTCGCTTTGAAAAACACCGACCAAAAACCACTCAAAAACTCACCGACTAGCTTATCACTTCTATCCATTACCACTCCAAAGCCTAACCAGGCATCGTAGCATTGTGTTTAGCCCATTTTTCGTACAATTTCCTAGTCAAAATAAAGAAAAATTGAGAGAATTTTTAACACGGTCGCCATGTTTTTTTTACTCGCAAACGTTCGAAGCCAGTGTTGACCTAGTGATCACATGACCGGTATTGGTGAATGTGATTGGTTGGTTTTTATGTTGATCTTCATTGATCACGTTTGCAATGCACGAACTTAAAAAAAAAACATGTTTTGTTTAAAAAGTTATTTATTTATTTTTAATATTAAAACATTTAAAGCGAAAAAAACACACGACTGAATATTCATTCATTCTCCATCCCCAATTATTTTTGTAAGATATTTTATTCCATCTAGGCGACTAAATAATTGGATTTCGATCGGGTTACTTGAATTACTCCCCCCACGAGCTTAGCAAGACCATCCCTATGCAAATTCCTCATGAATCATTAAATGTGAGCGATATATTTTCAAATACATCTAGGTGTTTCGTTGATATTGGCCTTATTTGCTATATCGAATGGTATGCAAAGCACTTTAGAACGAGAGACAAGTGTAAATGCTATCAAACTCATCAATGTATAGTCGGAATATATAATGTCATTTTCTCAATCTGAAGTCACGCAAGAGGAAGTGGGTTTGGCTTTGTGCCCTTATCTCCGGATATACGCGAAGCCTAGTAATATTACACTTTTGGGGAGGAGAGGCTAGGAGCTAGTGGAGAGGAGACGAGAGGAGAGAAAAGAAAAGAGGAAAGGAGATTAGGAGATTTAGAGAAGAGGATTACATTCCCGATTTACGAAAAACATGAGCTTCCTTTACCAAAGTGCCCTATTCAGTTTTAAGATAACGTTTTTGAACCTGATATATATGGACAAAAACTTCTAGTTATCTTCCTTGGCTACAACATGCATGCTATTCTCTCCCTTTCCGTTTAACTATTTTGGTGCGCTTTGAATTTTAACAAAGGCATCACGAAGATAGTTTACTGCTGCAGTGTGGATGCAACTGGACTCGAATTTGAAGATTTCCAAATTAATTACATCAAGTTCTCTAAAAAGACACCCAGCTGTGGAGTCTATAAACCATCCATGATGCAACGGTCACCCTCTCGGCCACCGTATTAAGGTAAAAAGATCTATTGGTCTTGCAGAACGTAGCTCACGAACACTTTACAAAGAAAGCCGACTAAATGACAAAGTGGAAACTAGGTAGCAACATATGTTAAAAGTTTACGAACGTAAATTCACCAGCACTTGTCGAATACCCCCCCCCCCCCTTTTTTTTTTGGAAAATTGGTAAAATGCAATAGCATCGTAAAAAAAACTGTGCCTTATCGTGCATATTAAGCGCAGCGCTGAAAGATCTTAGTCATTCAAAGTTCTTCTTTCGCTGGTTGATTATCCTTCGTATTTTTGTCCCCACTCTCCTGGTCTGCTTCACCTCCAGCAAGCTTTGGGACGAATTCATTCCAAAACGCCATCTTCCTCTCACGGAAGGAAAACTCCAGTTTGGGGTTCAAAGAGATACGTAAATGAACGTGTGCTGAGCTGTTGTAACGAGGCCACGTGACCACGGGAGTGGTTTCGCCGACATTCGGGTCTCTGGGAGATAGATCAAAAGAAATAAAATGAAAAATAGGAAACAAAACAGATCGTGAATATATTGAATAATAAACATGAATGGCTACCACTGATGAATAGGATTTATAAAAAAGGAAGAATAGAATGTGAAGGATGATACATGGAAGTATGGGGGGATGGATGGATGGATGGATGGACGGACGGACGGACGGATGGATGCATGGATGCATGGATGCATGGATGCATGGATGCATGGATGCATGGATGCATGGATGCATGGATGCATGGATGCATGGATGCATGGATGCATGGATGCATGGATGCATGGATGCATGGATGCATGGATGCATGGATGCATGGATGCATGGATGCATGGATGCATGGATGCATGGATGCATGGATGCATGGATGCATGGATGCATGGCATGGATGCATGGATGCATGGATGCATGCATGGATGGATGGATGGATGGATGGATGGATGGATGCATGGATGCATGGATGCATGCATGGATGCATGGATGCATGGATGCTTGCATGGATGGATGGATGGATGCATGGATGGATGCATGGATGCATGCATGGATGCATGGATGCATGCATGGATGCATGCATGGATGGATGGATGGATGCATGGATGGATGCATGGATGCATGCATGGATGCATGGATGCATGGATGCATGCATGGATGTATGGATGCATGGATGCATGGATGCATGGATGCATGGATGCATGGATGCATGCATGGATGCATGGATGCATGGATGGATGGATGCATGCATGGATGTATGGATGCATGGGGATGCATGGGGATGGATGCATGGATGCATGCATAGATGCATGGATGGATGCATGGGTGCAATGATCATTAAATGATAAATAATAATCATAAATGTTAGTATTTACCCGTGTTTAGCAAAGGTTGTCCACAACCTCATAGTGTAATGGGCCAGTCCTACCTCAAGATCAGAAAATGTTGTACTAAAAACTTTGAAAAAATCACCAAAGCCGTCCGAGTTGATTGCAATTCCGAAGGAGAAGTACATGTCGATTGCATGACAAGACCCTAAGTAATCAGGAAATGTGGAGTAGTGCAGAAGGTGATCAAACAGGTACAAATACACGGGCACGTCTGCTTTGCTCAGGGCTTTGGCCTCAAAGATTGCGGGTGCAAAGAACATGTTATCGCTTCCAAGATCTATAATAGCTCGTCGGTGTTTGATGCGGTTGTCAAGGTCGCTTTGGTCAGTGTATTCGAACAACGTAGCGTCCTCAATAGCCTTGTTTTGACCTGGATGCTTTTTAAAGCCATACTTGATCGAATTTTTTAGGTCTTTCAATTCAGCACCGTTTTTGTATAGGTCCGGCGCCATCAAAAGCCAGAGCGCACCCTCATCTGCCGTCATTCCCATCATCACATCAGCTTGGTTTATTTTACCTTGGCTCAAAAGCTTCCTTGGATTATCAGGAAGGAATTCACCGTCGACGACAACTGTGCAAAGAAGTTGATCGCCCATGTTGGTAGGAAACGTTACATTGCTTTGAGCTTTCAGCACATCTGACCAACTGGAAATAGTTTTTAATTTAATTAAGTTAATTTAAAATAATAATAATAATAATAATAATAATAATAATAATAATAATAATAATAATAAGGCCTGCTATTTGACGTCAGTGCAACAGGCGTTATGCGCAGTGCAATAGACCACGCATCTGGTACAATAACGCAGCACATAGAATACACAATGCAATACGTATTTGATACGATAATGGAACACGCATCATGCACACTGCACTACAAGTTATATGGTACAATAATGCATCACGCATCAAGCAGCATTCACAATGCACTAAGCATCATTGCATCATGATGCATTGTGAAACACAAAGCTTGCACTTGCAACGGTCGAACGACTCAACATGCACCATACACTATGCAATAAAAATGCACCATTCAATGAGTACAAAAAGTACAGAAATCTCAATATCATTTGGTTTCTCTTTTCTTTTACCTCTTGCTTCTGAGACAATCCATCAATCCATTGTTCACATCACACTCAAGAACTTTTGCAAAGGTTTTCACCAGTTCATCAGACGTCACTCTGGCTCCGGTGTAAGGAGAGGCAGATGAACCACTTTGCGCGATGACGCGCTTGAACAAACCTTTACTCAGGGGGGAGATGAGGTGATGAGAGACACTCATTCCCCCAGCACTCTCACCAAATATGGTAACACTGTTTGGATCGCCGCCAAAGTTTGCAATGTTTTGTTGAACCCATTTTAATGCCAGAATCTGCAAAGAAGAAAGAAGGAGATGAACAAGATGTTGTTGGTTATTGGGCTGGGATGGGTTAGTCTTTGGTTGGTGGGTACAGCTGTTTGGTTTATCGATTAGTTTTTTGAATCTGCTGGTTGGTCGGTTGGATGGATGGATGTGGCAATAAGCAACCATGCAGGACAATCATCTAGGATAACAGCAACAACAACAGCAACAGCAACAGCAACAGCAACAGCAACAGCAACAGCAACAGCAACAGCAACGGCAACAGCAACAGCAACAGCAACAACAGCAGCAGCAGCAGCAGCAGCAGGAACAGCAACAACAACAGCAGGAACCGCAACAACAACAGCAGCAGCAGCAGGAACAGCAACAACAACAGCAGGAACCGCAACAACAACAGCAGCAGCAGGAACAGCAACAACAACAGCAACAACAGCAACAGCAGCAACAGCAGCAGCAACAACAACAATAACAATATCATATCAATTACCTGATCATGCATTGCATAATTTCCTTTCACGTCTGTGCCAGGGACATTAAAGAACCCAAGTACACCAAGCCGGTAGTTGATCGTTACTACTATGACATCATGGTAAGCTACGAGCAACGATGGGTTATAGGATGATCCTGATCCGATCGTATATCCGCCGCCATGGATCCACACCATGACGGCAAGTTTGTCTTGGGATGTGGCTTGCGACGGAGTGTAAACATTCAGGGTGAGGCAGTCTTCATCTTGGGGTCCTACAATATGAACAAGTATATGAGGTCTCTGCACAAGGATCAAGCTATGGACTTCTTGCTTAAGTTTGGCAAAGCAGGACACTAACCAAAAAAGCCTTGCTTTTTCCTTCAAACAAGCGTGAGAGGCTACTGAGGATCAAACTATGGACCTCTTGCTTAGCACACTTCCCTGAGTCTAATGCAACATTTGTGTGAGGTCACCGAAGATCAAACTATGGACCTCTTGCTTGCAGGCAGCACAATAACCAACCAAGCCAGGCTTGTTGCTTAAAACCAATGCGTGAGGTCAAAGAGGATCAAACTATGGGACTCTTGCTTAGCAGGCAGCACACTAACCAACCAAGCCACGCTTGTTGCTTAAAACAAGTGTGTGAGGTCAATGAGGATCAAACTATTGACCTCTTTCAGAGAACGCAACACACTGACCAACCAAGCCCTCGGGGTGGGGGGAAGGGGGGGGGGGTACTCTCATATATGGACTATACGTACGGGGATGATCCGCTGAACAGGGTATGGTTTTTCGAGCTTCTTGTCATAAACAGGGTATGCAATTTCACTCAAGTTCCAAGTTCTTCCTGAGTTTCCTGTCATATTCAGGGTTTCTACTTTCGTATTGACCGAAACTGGTTATTATGGTCGTCAAAAAAAAAAAAAAAAAAAAAAAAAAAAAAAAGAAAAGAAAAAGAAAGAAGAAGAAGAAAAAAAAATACGAGAGCTGACATGATAATTGAAACAGGAACTCAGTGTCAGTGCAATTAATTATATCTTTTGTCATAAACAGGGTCTACAAATTTGAGGTTTTCGTCATAAACAGGAAAACCCCTACCCAAATCCTGGCGGAGGAGTGTTTGAGGTCACTGGGAATCTAACTATGGAACTTGAATTTTAATTCGTATGGTCTGCGTTTATTTTTAAATGCGCAAGTAAATGCATGCAAACGATGTATTAAAGCGTGACAAAATTACAAACACATCGATCGGTAGACAGCTATTTGTGACTTGGGCCAGGATTTTCTTTAAAAAAGTTCAGAGGAATAGATGTACAGAGAAAAAGACAGACTGCACAGACAGACAAAGTAAGACAGAGAGATGGATCTATATACATAGAGAGAGATAGTGAGTCAAGGGAGCTGAGCGATAAGCATAATGACAAAGGATAATGGAATTATAATCAAGGCGTGATGGATGACGACCTCTTCGAACTGCAGATTGATAACAGCAGAAAAAAAACCAAGGAATCAAACTTTTGTCTTTTCTATTGCAAATAATAGAACAGATTTTACCGCTATATATAAAGTGTCAGAATTGCCAGTTTGGAGAAAACTTTTTTGGGGATAACGCTTGGTAGATTCTCTTTAATTTATGCTGATGATTTAAGGTACTTAAGGTAATATTTTGGTAAGAGTTTCGCAAAAACCCTAACTGAATCCTAAAGTTATCCCAATGTGCTATAAAAAGAATTTGTTATTTAAAAGCTGACACAATTGCAAAAAAGTTTACTGCCTTAATCCTGATACATATATTTTTACTCGTATTACAGTAATAAGGCATAGTAATTTTCATTATTATATTTAGGATTAATGGTTCTGGCTTCACTGTGGCTGTAGTATACCTTGATATTTGCCTTGCCGTATCACATTTAGTACTATTTCTAAAATGATAATATCAACCACGAAAATCTGAAACGATAAAATGTTATGCAATAATGCACAACGTCTTCGCTTGATCAAGCTTCCATGTAAAGCTATTGATTAATGCTATTTAATGACTTACCATCTTCAACCGAGAAATTTGATTTAAGTAGTTCGAACATTTCCTTCAATTTTATCTGTGGACATGCTGGTCCGAAATTCACTGCCCCTTTCACTCCATTCCAAGGTTTAACAGGTAGTGGTCGAGCAAATCTTAGCTCACCGACTGGAGGTTCTGCATACGGTATACCAACAAACTGCTTCACAGATAACCCGTGGATTAAATTCTGTAAGCGACCACGAACTGAACCAGCTGCTGTGTCTACAACAAGACTATCATCTCTACCTGAGCAAGTCGAGTAAAGACCAAAGAAAGCGACTACGATACCAGCAAAAATACCATGCATTTTGCAATCTTAATTATACGGTTCACAAGCTGAACACATTAAATAAGACTTATTGACAACGAGTGTAGTCTAGGCTAGATGCCCTCTAAAAATAGTCAACTTATGTCACGCAATGCAAACACGTCCCAATACCCAGTCCCTCTCTCCAGGCATTCAGCCAGCCCTAGACTCTTCCACAGTCTCTCGCTCGTCCGTTCCGTCTCCACGCTTAGAGACTGTAACAGTACAATGACCGAAAGGACTTATGGGTCCCGAAAACTTGGACCCAGCGTGCTTTGGGAACCAAAATACTCGTCCACAGTCTCTCTCGTTTCAATATTTTCAAGATGGCGGCGAAAACGAGAGAGACTGTGGACGAGTATTTTTGTTCACAAAGCACGCTGGGTCCAAGTTTTCGGGACCCATAAGTCCTTTCGGTCATTGTACCGTTACAGTCTCTAAGCGTGGAGACGGAACGGACGAGCGAGAGACTGTGGACGAGTCTAAGCCAGCCCTTGTTAGTGATCTGTGAATCTGTGACGTCATCCGTTTTTACGAGTTAACGATGGTTCAGTTTATGTGGTTTGAGTACTGAAGTTCGTGACCCTCCTATTAAGTCAACAAGAAATTAAAAACAGGTTTAATTTAATTCGTCAAAATAAAAGGTTTAAACCTCCATAACAGTTTGATTTGTTACTAAATAACCCCCCTATCCCCCACCCCTCCATCCCCCAAACCGTACTTAATTTTCCCTCATTCTCGACTTTCACATCCCCATAATGCCTTGCGTCTTTGGGGGTAACCAATCAAAAAAATGTCCCAAATTGAAAGGTTTCTTAATTGAATTTATACTATACCTGCTTTTATCTGTACAATACTGATTATCAGTTTATTCCAAGTTATTTTTGCGTGTACAGATCATCAAGAGTTTTGGTCTAATTACAGAAAATGTATTGACTTACGAAACAATTTTTAAAATTTACCTTAAACGTCTTCAAGTCTTTACTTCTTCATTTTATCTTTGGATACCAAACAAGGTATTTTCAACATTGTCTGATCAGCCTTCAGCAAAATAAATGGGTTTTTACCCTCTGGTTCCCCCCCCCCCCCCCCCCCCAAAGACGCAAAGGATTGTGGGGATGTGAAAGTCGAGAATTGCCAACCCTTCTGACTCGGCATGAATGCCAAAAAATTCTCTCAATTTTAATTTTAATTGCAGTTTTAAGTTCTAACAATGAATCATTTTTTAGGTGTTTCCTGTATCATGCAATCAACTCCAGTTACTAAATGAATAACTTGATTGATGAATGATTTAACAAAAGTATTTGCTTTACTGTCTTCACGAGTTCATGCAATAAATTTTACATAGACGTTTACACACGCGCGTCCGACATTGTCACTTTCACTGCTGTCTTTCAGATCCTCTCCGTACCAGATTCTCATCTGCTTTCCCTCGGGAAAGTAGAAAGGCTGGGCAAAGTCGGTGAAGATAAGTTCTTTGGAAGACGCCGTGTCCATAAATGGCATTCCATACCATATGCGGGGTGGCAATCTAGAGATTTGAAGCATTAACCCAATTATGACGAGACTTTTTCAGTGGCTTCTGGGATGGCAACAAGATATCGCACAAATAGTTAAGCCCCGTTTACACTAGCGAGTTTTGTAGCGAATTTAATTTGCTGCGATTTTTTCGGCGATCCTGTCCATAATGAATGATGGTAAAGAATTTACTTGTAAAGAGTTTTTTTCAGGATACCAAGATTTTCCTAGACGAATGTCTCTTTTGAAGGATGAGACAAAAAGAGTTCATATTTCCGAAAATTGTCACAAAAATCGCAGCAAAAATCGCCGCAAAAATCGCCAGTGCAAACGGGGCTTTATAGGTTCAAGGTCAAAACAGTGGTCTAAAATAGGGACCCCATTTTATCGTAATAGTCGTGGGTACCAGTGTATACCGTTATCCCCTTGGGAGACATGTTGAAATGCTCGATACTGGCATGGGCAGTTGACCATATTGACCATTTTCGTACACAAATACATTGTTTAGCATACATGCAACGGATAGTACATTTATTTCTGCCATTCGACAGTTCAAGTTTTGAGGATATTTCTTTGTATGTGGGAACCATACTTAACTAATTAAAATCTATTAAAGTGGAAGAAGCCTTGTTTAATTCAGACATTTTTTTATCGCATCTCTAATACAATTATTTACATACCCAATATATTGTTCCTTTGGAAAAATGATGCGGTTGAGTTGATCGGTTACCACCACGTTAAGGGAATTGATCCCGTATTTACCATTTAGATTTCCACACCCCCAATGACTGTTGTGGCTCGTACCGGCACAGCTAACGTGTCCGTACACGTGCTCAAGCTTGATCGCCACTACTAAACCAGATCTGACATTGTTATGGAAAGAACCAAAGCTGTTTCCTTTTGCTTCGAAACAAACCACATGTTCGCTCATCTTGACCCAATCACTGACGCAGGAGCCACCTTCCTGTTCAACTATATATAGATGAGAAGGTATATATAATTAGTAAAAATAAACAGGGTGATTTTTGAAAATCTCGCGCGCTGATTGGTTGAGAAACCTACACTATCACACGATCATCACCTCCAGCGATAATCCAAAATGGTGGCCAGCCGCTTTGTTGCTGTTACCGGAAAAAAATGTCTTTTATTTCTTTTTTTTTTTTTTTTTTTTTTTGAAAGAATCACCTGTGCATTTATACTAAAACAATCAAAACGTGTCGTTTATGTCCATATATGGAAACTACTTACCATATTTGGAGTTTGAGGTATGTTTGTATCGCAAAAAAGACCATTTTTTTCGAGGTAAAGTTTATCCAAACTTACAGAAATTCGAGTGAAAACACATTTCTACGTAGGCCATTTCGTTTTTTTGTCCAAGAAAAGACTGGAGAAGAGACACAGGGTGACCGTTGTTTGATAGGCTGTTTACCACAGGAAGCCCGCAAAAACGACACTGATTGTTTGATATGTATTTGCCTCAGCCTCATTGAATATCGGAAAATATTTACCTCGCCGCTCGAAGACTCGCGTCTCGGTAAATATTCCCCGATGTTCACCTCGCCTTCGGCGAATAATTGTTAAATAATACACCCAGTTGAAATATGGCGGAGATCATTTTGAAAATAACTATTGTTCTGGGCTGACTAGCAACAGATTTATAGCCTCGTGTTGAAGCGGAAGCATAGAAGCATTTTCACATATATGAGAAGCTAATGAATAGCTTGTCAATGCAGAACAATTGTTATTCAAATTGGGCGCCATATTTCGATTTGGTGTACGGAGAAGCAAGGAGTAAACAACAAAGAATGAAAATAATGGACCCTTCTCAAAAAGAACTTGATGCGAGGCTAACATGGAAATACAAGAGAAATCACACTTTTTCTCGATGGAATTTGTGGCATCTATTTAAAAAAGATCTAGCAAGTAAACAAAGAAATTAATTATTAAATGAGCGAATTGAATAGATGGGTTTAGATAAATGGAAAAATGAATAAAGATGCATGTATTGCATGAAGAATGGACTGATGGAGAAATGGATGGAGAAAGAGATGGATGCATGGACGGTAATGGATCGATTAGTTAACTGATACAACCAACAAAAAAAGACAACAACAACAACAACAAAATAAAAAGACCAAAACAAAACAAAAAAGACCTTGACTTATAATGGTTTATTTTTGACTAACCTTCCTGTAAAGTTAAAGCGTAGGTCTTTACTGAAGGTGGTCCAAAACCCTCTCTATTCCTGGCCATAACAAAGATCTCATATTTCCTATATGGTTTTACGAACAGCTTCACCTTGGTAACACTCACTACCTCAACTTCTTGGAGAACTCGTTCCCCTTGTACCTTGTAGTATACAGTGTAGTTGAGCTGGGTGCTGTTACAAGCATGTTTAGGTCTTCTCCAAGAGATAGTCAGGGTACGGCTTTGGATGTCATGAGCGGCCAGGTTGGTTGGTTCGCTTGGGATGCGACAACCTGTGCAATATTTTTTTAAAAAAAGGCCGAGTCAGGTATGAGATCTCGCAAAAACATCTCAGTATATGTGTAAGTTTGTATTTTTCTTTTTGTTTTGTAATTTTGTTGTTTGTTTGTTTGTTATTTTTGTTTGTTAAAGAATAAAAAAAGCCAAAGAATGCAAAACAATTCGGTGTGAGTCCGGAGCAGACTGTCGGCGGCCATCTTGGATTGCAAGGCATAGGGGCAAATAAAGCTATGTTACAGTAATGACATCAATTGATATTAACAGACGGCACATCGATCACCTTTACCCATAACTATTTCCCGTCATCTTTGTGTCGCTGTGCCCCCTGGCAAGATGGCCGCCTTACCGTCGAAGTAGTCCAACGGCATGTTCCTGCGTGTCATTGCCTGTTCAAGCACATCAACACGTACACAACTTCCTTATTTTCTCCTTTTCTGGTTCAGTATTGCAGAATTAAATATGTTTTTTTCTTGACCGTTGTACTTTTGTTTGCCTACTTGGTCAGCTTGGGTTCAAAAAGTAGTTAATGACTGTATTAACGCCCTATCAGGTTCTGTGTTTGCTACGTGAAAATATTCATTCTGTATCATAGATAAAGTTACATGTTTACGACCTTTTAAATAATTTGAATATGTTCCAAAGTTTTTGTGTCTTCAGTTTACATTTCTTAAAAACAAACTTTTTCGATTCAGCAAAAAGTATATTCTCCACACAAAACAAAAAAAAAAACAATTCAAAGCAATACCACGACACAACAACAACAACAAGAAGCAAACAACAACAACATCAACAAACGAACAAATTCAATTTTATAGTAAATTTGCATGGTATTTCTTAGAGGTTATTGCCCCAATTAATATAAGCCGAAGAGTTGTCTGTTTATCAATACTTTCTTCTTCAGGTAAATAGGATAATCAAATAGATAGAAAAAGTGATAATTATTTAAAGAACTGAATTAAGGGAAACTTGTTTTGAAATCTACTCTAATTCGTATCGGAGTGTGGGAGCACTACAACTGAATAAGATGATCATTTTTCAAAATACTTTCGAATCAAAATAGAAAATTAAAACTGCAATGCTTTCAATAATTGTTTTTCTGGGCTTTCATTTGTTGGTTTGCAGTTTGACCAAAACGACCGTAACTGATTTCATAACATTATAAACACACGAAACCTGCGTACACTAATTCCACTATATCTGCTGTTTTTTTAAAAATACGTACAATGAAGCTATGCATTTTTACATACGCTGATGAATGTCTGAGATATCGCAGCTTTTTAAAAACTTACCGTCCGAGAAGATGGCGAACATCAACGCCAAAACGACGAGCACTTCAAACCTCATGGTTGGTGTCAAGCGCAAGAAAAAATCAGTAGTTTAAAGAAAGCGATCGCGAGAATCCTTTATAGCTTCTTTGGGTCAGGACACTTTAGATACTTGACCAGAATTTCCGGGACTAGTTTAATCTTGCACTCAATCAAAATAGGGAACACGCACTGCAACGAGGCTTTGGGTACTTAGGTTTCATATTGCCTCTTGAAGAGTATGTGAGACAACACATTCGAGAACCACAACTGACCTGTTCCATCTCATTACACACCGAATCAAAATAGGGAAGTGACACGCAGTGCACGCAGCGCGGCTTTAAGTAGTTATGTTTCATATTTGCTCTTTCAGGGTATGTGAGACAAGACATTCGAAAACCGGAAACTGACGTCGACCTGTTTAATCATACACACAAAATCAAAATAGGAAAGTAAGAACCACGGCAGAGCGAAGAAGTACTCCTACTTCCAAGAAGAATACGGGAAATAAGATGAGATGAGGAGTGGTTCACAGCCATATATCCGTGAGAGAGAAAACATAGACTGTATATTGCAGCTTTTTTGCTGTCATTTAATACAAAAAATTGTAGATATCACTGGAGTAGAACATTGGGAACAAAAGTAAATACCTCTACGCGTCTTTGTTTGGTTCGGGCCTGAGTGAGTTCTTAGCTATTTTAAAACTTAATAATATAGATGCAAAAATTTCTCACTTCTGATTGGTTGAGAGCAGTGCTGTTTTCCTGAAACACCAGTGCAAAAATGTGAAACACCAATGCAAAAATGTGAAACACTTTTCAGTGATTGGTCTAAAAGACAAAAGAAATTCAAACTAGCCAATCAGATCACAGCAATTGTCATAGCAACAGAACAGCCTTCCCTCTCTGGAAGTTCTCAGAAAATTCAAGATGGCGGATTTTTTTCTTAAAAGCTAAAAAAGTCAAGCTTCATTAGTTGAAAACCAGCAAAAAAGGTTGAGAATGGGTTTTCAAAAAGGGTTTCCAAAAAGCTCAATTAGCACTCGCCCTATCGGGCTCCTGCAATTTTGAACTTTTTGAAAACCCGCTCGTGCAAATTCATTCAAAAGTGCACACGAAACCATGCGATTTCCTATACAAATAATTGATAATTAAATACTTTTAAGAGTAATTGGTTTGAACCCAGGTGTTTCTTGTGAAATGTGATCGTCTGGGTGTGTGTAGTCTTGAGAAAGACTGTTATTGGTGGTGACTGACGTTTCGACAACCTGAGCGTAAGTCATCTTCAGATTCCAGTGAGAAAACGAGAGACAGTTGATGGTATTTATAAATACTCTTAAGAGTTACATGGCAAGAAATTGTTTCACGGATATTTGGCGCCCACTCTAACGAATGCTGATTTATAAACAAACATTATCTTATCAATTCAAAGTTCCTCTTTCGCTGGTTGCTCCTCCATTGTATTTTTGCCTTCACTCTCCCGTCGTGCCTCACTTCCAGCTACCTTTGGGATGAATTCATTCCAAAACTTCATCTTCCGCTCGCGGAAAGAATACTCTAGTCTGGGGTTCAGAGAGATACGTAAATGAACATGTGCTGAGCTGTTGTAACGAGGCCATGTGACAACGGGCGTGATTTCGCCGACATTCGGGTCTCTGAAAAAAAGATCGAAAGAAATAAAATGAAAAAGTAGGCAAAGAAAACAGAGCATGAATAAATTGAATAAATGAACATGAATACAACAGAAGATGAAAAGAATTCATATATAAATATATCTAAAAGAATTGGATGGATGGTTAGTGAATGGATTGATTGATGGATGCATGGATGCATGGATGCATGGATGCATGCATGGATGCATGGATGCATGGAGGCATGGATGCATGGATGCATGGGGATGGATGAATGGATGCATGGATGTATGGGGATGCATGGGGAGGCATGGATGCATGGGGATGGATGCATGGATGCATGGATGTATGGATGCATGGGGATGCATGAATGGATGGATGCATGGATGTATGGATGCATGGGGATGCATAGGGATGGATGAATGCATGCATGGATGGATGGATGTATGGATGGATGAATGGATGCATGGATGTATGGGGATGGATGAATGGATGTATGGGATGCATGGGGATGCATGGGGATGCATGGGGATGCATGGGGATGCATGGGGATGCATGGGGATGGATGCATGGATGCATGGATGTATGGATGCATGGGGATGGATGCATGGGCGCAATGATTATTAAATGATAAATAATAATCATAAATGTTAGTATTTACCCGTGTTTAGCAAAGGTTGTCCACAACCTCATAGTGCAATGGGCCAGTCCTACCTCAAGATCAGAAAATTTTGTGCCATAAACTTTGAATAAACCACCAAAGCCGTCCAAGCTGATTGCAATTCCGAAGCAGAAGTACAGATCGATTGCATGAATCGCTCCAAAGTATTCAGGAAATGGGGAAAAGTGTTGATGGTGATCGAACAGGTACAAATACACGGGCACGTCTGCTTTGCTCAGGGCTTTGGCCTCAAAGATTGCGGGTGCAAAGAACATGTTATCGCTTCCAAGATCTATCATAGCTCGTCGATGTTTGATGCGGTTGTCAAGGTCGCCCTGGTCAGTGTATTCGAACAACGTAGCGTCCTCAATAGCCTTGTTTTGACCTGGATGCTTTTTAAAGCCATACTTGATCGAATTTTTTAGGTCTTTCAATTCAGCACCGTTTTTGTATAGGTCCGGCGCCATCAAAAGCCAGAGCGCACCCTCATCTGCCGTCATTCAAGGTTTTTTTATTTCCCAGAATGAGAATTTTATACTTTACATTACTATTTTAAAAAAATTAACTGGGAGGAGCAGAAGAAAAACAACCCAAAAGGGTTAAGAGAATATTTCTGCACCTTGAAACTATATAATACTTTCAAAGAAGGGGGAAAGAGGCAAAACTAAAATAGATTAAATACACATAAAAAGTTATATACAATAAAGTGAAGTTTGAACTAAATTAAAGTAGGAAATAAAGTTAAATTGAAGCAAAACCTAAATAGAATAAAAATTCTAAAGCAACAGATGTTTTTTAAGCTTATTTTTAAAGACTTTATGTGTTGAACTGGTTTTTATATTATGTGGTAATTCATTCCAGCTTGTGACAGCTGCATACTTAACACCAAACTTCCCATAATTCAATTCCCATCATCACATCGGCTTCGTTTATTTTACTTTGGCTCAAAAGCTTCCTTGGGTTATCAGGAAGGAATTCACCGTCGACGACAACTGTGCAAAGAAGTTGATCGCCCATGTTGGTAGGAAACGTTACGTTGTTTTGAGCTTTCAGCACATCTGACCAACTGAAAATTGTTTTTAAATTAATTCTAAAAAGTAAAATATATTAAGGCCTGCTATTTGACATCAGTGCAACAGGCATTGGGCACAGTACAATCCACCATGCATCTGGTACAATAACTCAACACATAGAATACACAATGCACCACGTATTTGATACGATAATGGAAGACGCATCATGCGCACTGCACTACAACTTATATGGTACAACAAGGCATTACGCAACATCCACAATGAATTTTGCATATCATGGTACTGCATTGGGAAACAGGGACCTCTTGTGCATTTGCAAGTCGCACGAGGCAACATGCACTATATGCAACAAGCATCTGGCACAATGTTGTCCCACTCACGCCATACAATTGCAATGCACTACAACTTTAACATATGGTACAATAATGCATCACGCATCAAGCATCGAGCAGCATGCACAACGTACTAAGCATCATTGCATCATGATGCATTGTGAAACACAAAGCTTGCACTTGCAACGGTCGAACGACTCAACATGCACTATGCAACAAAAATGCACCATTCAATGAAAACATTGATCATGCTTGTTGCAACATGCGTACATTGTATGATAAACGACATAAAGAGCACAAAAAGAACCGAAATCTCTATATCATTTGGTTTCTCTTTTCTTTTACCTCTTGCTTCTGAGACAATCCATCAATCCATTGTTCACATCACACTCAAGAACTTTCGCAAAGGTTTTCACCAGTTCATCAGACGTCACTCTGGCTCCGGTGTAAGGAGAGGCAGATGAACCACTTTGCGCGATGACGCGCTTGAACAAACCTTTACTCAGGGGGGAGATGAGGTGATGAGAGACACTCATGCCCCCAGCACTCTCACCAAATATAGTAACATTGTTTGGATCGCCGCCAAAGTTTGCAATGTTTTGTTGAACCCATTTTAATGCCAGAATCTGCGAAGAAGAAAAAAGGAGATGTTGCTTTGGGGTTGCTTTGGCTTGCATGAGTTATGATTGGTTGGTTTTTGGGTGGGTGGGTTAGTCTTTGGTTGGTGGGTACAGCTGTTTGGTTTATCGATTTAGTTTTTGAACCTGCTGGCTGGATGGTCGGTTGGATCTGAGAAAAAGCGACAATGCAGGACAATCACCTAGAATAAAAAAGCAGCAGCAGCAACAGCAACAGCAACAGCAACAGCAACAGCAACAGCAACAGCAACAGCAACAGCAACAGCAACAGCAACAGCAACAGCAACAGCAACAGCAACAGCAACAGCAACAGCAACAGCAACAGCAACAGCAACAGCAACAGCAACAGCAACAGCAACAGCAACAGCAACAGCAACAGCAACAGCAACAGCAACAGCAACAGCAACAGCAACAGCAACAGCAACAGCAACAGCAACAGCAACAGCAACAGCAACAACAACAGCAACAGCAACAGCAACAGCAACAGCAACAGCAACAGCAACAGCAACAGCAACAGCAACAGTAACAGCAACAGCAACAGCAACAGTAACAGCAACAACAGCAGCAGCAGCGAGTAACAACAAAATTACACCAATTATCTGATCGTGCATTGCAAAATTTCCTTTCACATCAGTGCCAGGAATATTAAAGAACCCAAATACACCAAGCCGGTAGTTGATTGTTACTACTATGACATCATGGTAAGCTACGAGCAATGATGGGTTATAGAATGATCCTGATCCAATGGTAAATCCGCCACCATGGATCCACACCATGACAGCAAGCTTGTCTTGGGATGTGGCTTGTGACGGAGTGTAAACATTCAGGGTGAGGCAGTCTTCATCTTGGGGTTCTACAATATGAACAAGTATGTGAAGTCTCTGCACAAGGATCAAACTATGGACTTCTTGCTTAAGCTTGGCAAGGCAGCACACCGACTAACAAAGCCACGCTTGCTTCTTGAAACAAGTGTGTGAGGTCACTGAATGTCAAACTATGGGCATTCTTCATCTTGAGGTTCAAACTATGGCTAAAGTTTAAAAATAAAAAATACAACTCTTGAAGTTATAATGTATACAAGCCGCACCTGTGTGCATCAGCGATTGAATGTTTTGGGGGGGGGGGGCGGGGTAAAAGATAAACAATTGAAAATCGATATCAATCGATGGATAACAATCAATATTTGTCGATGATCGATTATGACCATTCGTTCTCGAACTCATTTATAATTCATGAGGTCAATGACCAATGGCGACTTTGCATTGTAGTCACACGTGCACGCACCTTGATACTTGATCAAAAACGGATCAAGACACTGATCAAAATATTGAATTATAGTCAGTTCAAAAACTCGTGCTTCGTGTTTGATCAGGGCATCTAAACGCCTGATCAAACACTCGCACTCGTTTTTGTCACAAATATTGGGTCATCGATTGATCATCGATTTCCAATATTAATCGATTATTGACATCGAATGATATCGATTGGCATCGATTATCGAAAATTTATCTATTAAGTAGGCCAGGAATGTTATGCAATGCACAACGTATTCACTTGATCAAGCTTCCATGACTAACCATCTTCAACCGAAAAGTTTGGTTTAAGTTGTCTGGTCATTTCCTTCAAGGTCGTTTGTGGACATTCTGGTCCGAATTCCACCGCCTCTTTCACTCCATTCCAAGGTTTAGCAGGTTGTGGTCGGGCAAATCTTAGCTCACCGACTGGAGGTTCTGCATACGGTATACCAACAAACTGCTTCACAGATAACCCGTGGATTATATTCTGTAAGCGACCACGAACTGAACTAGCTGCTGTGTCTACAACAAGATTATCATCTCTACCTGAGCAAGCCGAGTAGAGACCACAGAAAATGACGACGATGCGAGCAAAAATACCATGCATTTTGCGACCTTGTAATTAATGTACCCAAGCAACGCTGTACCAGCGTCCTTATTTATATGCATTCATCTACATATATCAGTAGCTCTTCTTGTCATTGACGTAGGTCACGCAATCTTAAAATTTTGTTCCCAAACCCGACATGCCGGCTTCGAATTCAAACCGCAGTAGAGATAGACTACAAGGTCTTTTCGTTGTTACTCACTATTGATAATTTGTGAAAAATAGACCTTATTCGTGGTGTGACAATGTTTTCCCAATTCAGCGTGACAAATCTCTGGGGGAATGAAGAGCTATTGTTTTGAAACTCGTCGGGCTATCATCATTATTCCTTTCGTATCCTTTGGGATACTCATGAATTTTTCGAAGAGTAAAAACAAAAGAAAATGAATCCCCTGGAGGTTCGTCACGCTGAATTGGGAAAACATTGTCACGCCACGAATAAGGTCTATTGGTTTGGGTGGCCTTGGTTAGGAGAGCCTGCGTAGCAAGCAGTTGATGAAAGGCATTTATTCATCCCGCCGGGGTATTCATAAAAATACAACAAGTCACCCTTATACAATAGATAGAACGACAATAGAATACTGACTTAAAAATGACTGGTCCCTAATGTGATAAGGGCACATGAGACCATATTTTATTACCAAGAATTTGGATTATCTTTTTTATATTGATTTCTGTAAGGTACAGTTATTTAGCCATCTTTACTTGGCCTACCTATTTAATTTCGTTTTCAGTGGTAGCTAGAGTACAAACACTATAGGCCTAGGGCAAACGTCGAACTTTCCAAGCACCGAACTCATTAAAAACAATGGATATCAGGTGATAATGAGGCGGCATTCTTTGATGAAATTAAGTTCGGTGCATGGAAAGTTCGACGTTTGCCCTAGGCCTAATATAAGTGTGTAACATAAATACCACTAAATATTCAACTAAATTATGCTAACCCTATTGTTTTCTATTGTTTAATTAGCACTATTTACTACTAAATAGTGCAAAGTGTAGCACACTTTTAGTGCCTTTGTACTCTATTCTTGTAGTGTTAATAATATGAGTAATAATCTATAACTAATTATTAAAAAATTGCTTTTACGGAAGTAAACTTTAAACGATTTGTTTAATCTACTGTGCATGCGTAAAATAAAAACGACAAAAACTCGTTAACTTGAATTCAAATCAGTTTTATCTAAGGTACTTTGTGGCATGACTAGCGATTTTCTTCTGCGATTTTTGCTGCGATTTTTGTCGCGATTTTCGAAAATATTAAGCCCCGTTTACAAAGGCGATTTTTGCGGCGATTTTTGTGGCAATTTTCGGAAATATGAAATCTTTTGACTCATCCTTCAAAAGAGACATTCGTCTAGGAAAATCTTGGTATCCTAAAAAAACTTTAAATGTAAATTCTTTACCATAATTTATTATGGACAAAATCGCCGCAAAAATCGCTAGTGTAAACGGGGCGTTATATATTTTGTCAGGTAGCTTTAGTGTACTAAACTTTAGAAGTAAATTATATAACATACTTTACTATGACCAAAATCGACGCAAAAATCGCAGGAAAAATCGCGGGAAAAAACATCGTCGTCTTCACAATTCTTCTTTCACAGTTTGTTCTTTCGTTCCCTCGCTCTTGTCTTCTGACCCTTTTTCTGCTAGTTTTGGAACAAGATCATTCCAAAACTCCACTTTTCTCTCACGGTAAAAATGCTCCACCTTTGGTTCCAAAGAGATTCGTAAATAACCTTGTGCCGAGCTGTTGTAACGAGGCCATGTCACAAAGGGAGTGGTTTCGCCGGCATTTGGGTCTCTGAGAGAGAGAGAAAAGTAGAGAACTTCGAATAAATAACAATAACAAGCCACAAATAAACGTAAATGAATTGTATTCAATTCTAATAATAAGCATAGAAAAAATTACCTAGCTGAGCTGTTGGGGCATTCAGGTAGCATGGTTATGAGGGACGCATGGAAGGCAGTGGAATGTTGGTGGGATTGGTAGATGATAGTTTGCTAAGCAGGTAGACAAAAAAGCGGGCAGACAGGGAGGAAAGAAGGACAAGAGGCAAGGAGGCAAGGAGGCAAGGAGGCAAGGAGGCAAGGAGGCAAGGAGGCAAGGAGGCAAGGAGGCAAGGAGGCTGCATGCAGGGAGGCAAGGGGAGGCTGGGAGGTTATACCTACCCGTGTTTGGCAAAGTTTGCCCACATCTTCATAGTGTAAAGTGCCAATCCAACCTCCAGATCTGAAAACTTTGAAACCAATATTTTGAATAAATCATAGAAGCCATCAGACTGGATAGGAGCTCCAAAAGAGAAGAACAAATCCACACCATGACAGGATCCTAGCCACTTTGGAAGCTGAGCAAAGTGAGGCTGATGATCAAAGACATAGAAATACACTGGAACATTGACACTGATCAGGGCTTTGGCATCATGGATTACAGGAGCATTAAATACATTGTCACTAAACATATCCATGACAGCTTGACGGTTTTTGAGTCGATTGTCAAGGTCACTGTGGTCAAGGTATTCAAACAAGGTAGCATCTTCTATCAACCTGGTGTGTGGGTCATATAGCTTCATGCCATGTCGGATATTTTGCTCTACAAATTTTTTATCGACTCCATCCTTGTATAAGTCCACTTCCATCATTGCCCAAAATCCACCTTCATTTGATGTCACTCCCATCATTACCTGTACCTCACTATTGATACCTGTACCATTCAACTTGGTCATTAATGCCCTTGGAGAGTCGGTCAGAAATTCCCCATCCACAGTTACGGCAGAGATAGTTTGAGGTCCCATATTGGCAGGAAATGTCACATTGCGCTGTGCATTAAGTACATCACTCCAACTGTCAACAGGAAATTGGAATTGGATTGGTTAGTGGCATGTAGAGTGATAAATTATTTGAGAGGGGAGGGGTTGGAGGGAGTGGTGGGGTTGGAGGGAGTGTGGGGGAAAGGGATTGGTGGGGGGGAGGGAGTGGTGGTGGGGGGGGGGGGGAGGGAGTTTTAGATCTCCTTATTGACAAAGCAACCTAAAAACTGGTGGGGCTTAGATGAAAGCAATTGTCTAAAGACTCATTCATGTCCAAAGAAATATTCTTTTCAACAACAATATCCTAAAGAGATACACTTTATATATAAAGGATCATAGAGAGGTAGGATTCAGCTAAGTAGGTGCCTTCAATCTTATTTATGTACCTCTTGCTTCTTAGACAACTCATCAGATCCTTGTCAACATCACAGTTGAGAACCTTAGCAAAGGTGTTCACATTTTCAGTTGACTTTACATGAATACCATTGTTTATGTAGCCAGCAGAGCCACTCTGGCCAATAACGCGCTGAAACAGACCTTTACTGAGGGGGGAGACAAGGTGGTTTGTGGCACTCATACCCCCAGCACTCTCCCCAAATATGGTAACATTCTTTGGGTCACCACCAAAGTTTGCAATGTTCTGCTGTACCCATTTCAAGGCCAGAACCTGTAAAGGAAGCATGAAGATACTGTATACCTGAGGTCAAAAATCAACTTTTAAATCTGAGTTGAAATCCAGTGAAAGAAGAGCAATTTGGTGGATGAACCACTTCAATGTTAATTTATATAGTTTTACGTTCGTTTGAGGTTTTTGGTGCTCTCGTTCAATGGTTTGTACATACAGTACATTGTTTCAAAAAGACTTAACATGGTTGCACCATTGATCGGCAGCTATTTCAAAAAAGGTTGAATACTGAATACTGCATATGTACTGAATAGTGCATTCCAAGACCAAAGGGCATTGTGGGTCACAGTGAGTCTAAAGTGGCATAATTAACTAATATTTATTCTATTTTTAGTGTAAATCCATTTGAAACAATATATTAACTACTACATGTAGAGAGTTAATTGCTGTATATTTACTTTAGTAGTATAGGGGATGGGGGTTCCAGCGCAACGACCACCGGAGGATTACCCGTCTAAAGTACCCCCCTCGATTCGTACCGCGATTACCCGCATCCCGCGTCTATGTAAAATATGTTAGTCTATATATGGAGTGCGAAGATTGTAAGAGAACTTTTAAGAAAGAAGTGGACTTGAAGAAGCATTTAAAGATGAAGACGAAATGTATGAGCAGCTATGATTGTGGATGTGGTAAGAAGTTTGAGACTAAGGTTAAATTGTTTTGGCATTGTCAGGATTGTGAGTATGACTACGACGATCTGAAAAGGGTCTGGAATTAGGTATAAGATATCTCCTATTATATAGATGGAATCCCAAAGCAATTTCGAAACGGTGCCAATACCCGGTAACGGTGAGATTGATGTTAGACAGTTTTGGCGCCAGTCAGAAAGGAAGGTCAAGAGAACGCTTCGAAAAGGCATAGAAGAATTAGGAGCCCTGAAAGCGAGTATAATGGTAGAAGTAAGTTTATCAAAAGATGAGGCAACGACGACAGCAATGCTGCGATCAAAGTCGTTAGTGATATTAGAGTCCACGAATCTGGATAAGTCACTCAGCGAAGCCTTAGAAGCAATAATGGAGTCGCTGTCTAACTACACGAAAGAAGGATCAGGTTGGACAGTGGAGGAGGTAGAAGGTATGGAGGTTAGCATGGCAAGGTACGTACCAATACGAGGAGGAAGTTACGTGCCCCTACCAACTTGGGTAGAAAGGAAAAAAGCCATAGTCAACGTAAAGAATGACGACAACCGCTGCTTTATGTGGGCAATACGATCCGCACTGTATCCAGTAGATAAGGATCCCTGTAGGACAAGTAAGTATCCCACAGACGATTTAGAGTGGGATGGTGTGGAATTTCCCATGCAGTTGATAGACATCCCCATATTTGAGGAAATAAACGATTTAGCAATTAACGTTTACGGAGTCAGAGACCAAACGATAGTGCCACTAGCGCTGTCAAAGAGTAAAGGAGAACGAATACACCTCTTCTACCACGGCGGACATTATTCGTGGGTCAAACATGTTAGCAGACTATTTTACAGACACACCAAACACAAAGGCAAGAAATACTTCTGCGATTGCTGCTTATTATCCTTTACCAGCGTTAAAGCTCTAAAGGATCACGACGAAATGTGTCGCGGAGTCGAAGAAGTGGCGCAACGGATCCAGATGCCCACAGATAAGAACCTATCCTACTCAGACCATCAAAAGCAGATGCAAGTGCCTTACGTGATATATGCAGACTTCGAAGCGTTGATAACTAAGGAAGAGCAGAAACGTGGTGCCACGAATAAGGTAGGATTACACGAGATCTGCTCCTTTGGTTACATAGTAGTCAGATCAGACGGTAAGGCCGACCCTCCTGTGATTTACCGAGGTAAGAACGCAGCTAATGAGTTTCTAGAAGCATTGCGAGAAGAGGAGGGGGAGATAAGAGAACAATTAAGACGTCCAAAGAAGATGGAATTTACCAAAGAGAACCAGGAGGCTTTTAACAAGGCAAAAAAATGCCACATTTGCCAACATACGCTTCTTCAGTTTGGAAGACGAGCCAAGAAAGCGTGGGATGAAGATGGAAAGTATCTAGGAGAAGCTCATTTTAAATGCGGGAAGTATGCTAAGAAAGGTGAGAAGCCGGGAAAGCCCTCCACGCACTGCATTCACTGCCACAAAGCATTTGTTGAGGATTTCTATGTGGATAAGGTTAGAGATCACTGCCACATCACGGGTAAATACAGAGGAGCGGCTCATTGGAAATGTAATATAAACTTCAAAGTAGACCCAGAAATGGAAATACCCGTATTCTTTCACAATTTAAGGGGTTACGACAGTCACTTACTTTTACAAGGAACAGACGGCTCCGAAGTAAAGTGCATACCCAACAACAAAGAAAGGTACATGTCCGTAACCGTAGGCAAGCTGAAGTTCTTAGACTCACAGCAGTTCATGGCGGACTCCTTAGCAAACTTGGTTAAATACAACACGGAGTTCCCCATTTCCAGTCAATACGGCGCGGAAAGGAAAGGAGTCTACCCATACGAATACATGGATTCCTGGGAGCGATTCGAAGAACCCCTACCACCCAAAGAGAGATTCTACAGCACCCTAAACGAGTCCGGTATAAAGGACGAGGAGTACCAGCATGCGTTAGATGTGTGGGAAAAGTACTCCTGTGAGAATATGGGAGAATACCACGACATCTACCTACGTTCAGACGTAGTGCTGCTCGCAGATGTTTTCCAAAGCTTTCGAAAGATGGCAATGGAATACTACGGGTTGGATCCAGCGAACTTCTACACGGCTCCTGGGCTTAGTTGGAGTGCACTTCTAAAGAAGACAAACGCGCAACTGGATCTCCTAACGGAATACGACATGTACCGCTTTATGGAAGACGGTATCCGCGGCGGTGTTTGCGGACCCAGCAGACGATACGCCCGCGCAAACAATCCCACGGTGGAGTACGACCCGGAGAAGCCAACCACATACATCTTCTACTTAGACGCAAACAACCTCTACGGTTGGGCAATGTCGCAGTACTTACCTGTACGCGACTTCGAATGGGACAACATAAAGCCCATAGAGTTTTACCTAAACGTAGGTAAAGAAGACGACAAAGGTTACGTGCTGGAGGTGGACCTGGAATACCCAGAGCACTTGCACGACGCACACAATGAGTTCCCATTAGCACCAGAAGCAATAGAAATACCATTTAAGCAGCTGAGTCCGCTGCAGAGGGAAATGTGTCCTGGCTACAAACCCTACAGGAAGCTAACGATGAACCTAATGGACAAGCGAAAGTACGTGGTGCATTACCGCAACCTGCAGTTCTATGTGCGCCACGGCTTACGCGTGAAGAAGATTCACCGCGTTTTGAAGTTCACGCAGGAACCATGGATGCGCTCCTACATTGACTTTAACACACAAAAGCGTGCGCAGGCAAAGAATGACTTCGAAAAGAACCTGTTTAAACTAATGAACAATAGCGTATTTGGTAAGACAATGGAGAACATCCGCAAGCGCGTAAGCATAAAGATAGCCAGCACCAGAGAGGAAGCAGAAGCATACGTGTCACAGCCTGGATTCGTTAGATACGTAGAAATGTTAAACTTCTACGTGATTCACATGAAGAAAGCGAATCTATTCCTGAATAAACCCGTATACACGGGGTTTACAGTGTTAGACCTATCAAAGCTGCTTATGTATGAGTTTTACTACGACAAGCTAAAACCGAAATACGGTGATAAGTGCCGCCTCTTATACACCGACACCGATTCCTTGATACTAGAGGTGCAGACGGAAGACATTTACGAAGACTGTGTTCCCGACATCGATGAATACGACACCAGCGATTACCCACGCGACCACTTTCTTTACTCCCCTAAAAACAAGAAAGTAATCGGGAAAATGAAGGATGAGATGAAAGGAAAACCCATCGTGGAATACGTGGGCCTGAAACCAAAGATGTACAGCGTGCTAAAGCTGGACGGTGTAGAAAAGAAAGCTAAAGGCGTAAAAAAATACGTGGTTAAGAAGGACATAACCCACGAGTCCTACTTAAAGGTCCTGCGTACGCGTAAGGAACAGCGACATAAAATGAACAGCCTGCGCAGCTACGGACATCAAATACACAACGTTACACAGGAGAAGGTGTCACTGTCTGCATTTGACGGTAAGAGGTGGATGTGTGATGATGGTATCCATACGATAGCATTCGGACATCACACGATAAGCAGTTCTTCCATGACGAACCCACGTGTGGGGCCATCGTGAAGATAATACAAGATGGGCTGACCCTTCTTAGCTATCGCACTTCGGATCTGGTAAGTTTCCAAAGACCAATTAGGATCCGTAGCTCTTTTGGATCCTCCTTCTAATTCACCCGGCTCATAGAGATATCGAACCGTGACATTACCTAATCTTTTTTCATGGGGGAAGACCGCCCTCGAACTTCTGACGAAGGACTTGTGTTCCACGTGTTTCTTTTTTATGGCATCCTTGGGTTTCATTCCCGTAGCCCTGGCCGCCTCGTTGTTCAAAGCCGCGACGACCTGGGGGAGCCTCTGAGTCCATTCCCTGTTGCGTTTGGATGGATCTTCCAGCTCTTTCCAATACTGGTACCCAAAGAGACGCTCAGCCAAGGTTTTATTAAATCTTTCGACGATGCTCTGACCCCTGTGGTACTCAGCTTTGGCTCTCCTAATCTTAGTGTCGTGGTCTTTCAGGGTCTTAGTAACCACGCCCATGAACTCCGTTCCCGCATCCACTTGCAGCAGCTTAGGCCATTTCAAGACGCGCTTATAAATCCTACCTAGGGCTTCTGCGACTTCCCCAGAATCCTTGCTGATTATGGGTTCGGCGTCCTTGTATCTGCTTGCGATATCAACTACGGTCAAAGCGTACCTATAGGTCTTTCTTCTCACCTTGTCATGTGGTAAGAAGAGCAAATCCGCCTGATGAACTTCATTAGGGGTATTTACGGTAAAGCTGGGCCTGGGAATGTACTTGGGCACGGGAAGATAAACCTGCCAGAGGGTTTGTTTTTTCAACCAGTTCTTAGCCGTTTCTTCTGATACCCTGGCCGCGGTCGCGAGTTTCTTGATAGCTGACGCTCCTTTCCAATAGCCTTCAGGCCCATAGTAAATCCTTTTGAGTTTGTCCTCTACGCGGCCCATTATATGAATTCCAAAACAAGATTGATCTTGCGTCCGTTAAAATCCACCGTCTTTCCGTCCACTTTAATGGTGATGTTTATGCTTTCTACCAAATTAGACAAGTCATAGCTCAAAGAAATGGGAGTGTATTCTTCTGAGTCAAATGGATTACCTTTGGGTAGAAACTTGGACATAAGAGAAGACTTTTCTCCATTGTCGTAACTATGGACTAAATCGCAATGGACTTCGTAAGAGGATGCGACTTTCCATTTTACATCACATGTACTGCCGCTATTTATCGTGGTACTAGTAAGGCCCAGGAGTTCTACCAATGGACTGTCCTTTAGATTGGCGCTCCCATTATTTTTCTTAAATGTCATTTCATGGGGTAATCCTGTGGTAAGAGTATATCCATGCTTTGCTAGCTCCTTAGCCAGTGTTATGGGGGTGTAATGGAAATCTGGTATTTTTGGTTTGGTGCCGGAAGTTCCGATGACAAAGCCATTAATTAAATTATACCAAGAATTGTACAAAGAGCAACTAACCAACCGAACCTTACAGGCTTTGATGGGAGGATTCAAATACGTGGTAAAGTCATTCTTGTCGCTTTCCAAAAAGACGATCATTATATTAGATACGCCAAAGCCACGCCTCCGGCCAGCCCTGCGACTCCTACGAAGACCAGCTCACTATCTTTTTGTTTCTTAGAAGGCTGGTAGTAATTCTTGAACTGAGGCTTTTTTAACGCCACTGTGGGATGCGCTTGCGCATAAAGTTTAAAGGCGTAGTCTGTGTTTTCGAAGTTCTTATCCGCCTGCATTTTGTCTTGGTAATTCTTATCCAACCAATCCCTGTAAGCTTGTCTTTTTTCATTCCAAGCTGCAACGTCCCTTTGATATTTCTCCAGCGCTAAGTCGTGTCTCTTTCTTTCGGCGGCCAAATTTCCGCTGCGATCACCTCTAACTAATCTATCCAAATATTGACCACCATAATTAGCCCCTGTAAATGCTAAAGCTGCAATGACTCCACCTGCGACTAAGCTAACCATTATACATTAGGTAGGTACTTTTCCTTCCGTAGGTAATCCTTTACCATGATAGCCCCGCCAACGGCAGCGGTCATCTTAGCAAAATTAGCGAAGCTCTTGCTTGGGTCTTCAGTAAAGTCTTCTTTGAGCACTTTCTTACCTACCCAACCAATACCCGCAACAATAGAAGTAATGATAGCTGCTTCTTCAACAGTTTTCAACAACGCGGTCGACATTATATTACAAAGCGAGAAGGTTATTATTCCATTTCAGGGATTTTGCTTTTTCTAACCTCCACAGGTGCGCGATATGTTGGGGCCTCCCACTTTACTTCTGGCTTCGTAGCCCGCCATTGTAAGTAGAGGCTGCCTGCTGCTATAGCAATTCCTATCGCGCCGATGACGTAGCCGGGATTCCAAAAGGATTCCTCTTCCTCCACCTTTTCTTCTTTCTTTGCTTTGTTCTTCCTGTTCATCTCCGCGAGCTTCTTTCCGGCAGCAACTCTGCCTGGAGATTTAGCCTTGGTGATTCGTTGCTCCTCTACTTGAGGGGTTTCCTCCGCCTTCGATTCACTCATTTATATCTAAGGACTTGAAGGAATTGATAAGTAACTTAAGACGACTTGACTAAGTACTTAAGGATGACTTAACTAGGTACTTGAGGCGGCCTGGGTAATTCCCGCGAATGACTTGACTAAGTACTTGATAAGTCACTTGCAGGTGCCTCAGCAAGTGCTGCCTGGAAGACCTTTTCGACTTCTCTGTCCTTCTTGAAGTCCTTCCAAGATGTTCCTAAGGAACCTAGTACCTCCTTCAAGTCGACGTGCTGAGCTACGTGAAGTGCCGCAGAGGCGACTGCCATTAACTTACCGCACTTCAAGGACAACCACCCGCAGGTTATCTTAAGTTCTTGGGCGATGACATAGTCATCTCTTATGTCCTTCTGTAGTTGCTCCACGTCGTCTATGGGCAGCGCAAGTCCAAGTAATTTAGTTGCAAGTCGGATAGCGGAGTCTGCGACGGCGTCCGTGGTCTTACTTGCAAGGGCAGCCTCATACCTCTTATGGAACTTCTTGACTTCCTCTTCCGACAGCTTATTAACCTGCTCATGGGTAAGTTCCCTGCCTATCATTTCTTTACACTTCCCCGAAGACACAAGGATGTTAAGTTGTTCCTTGAGGTTACTTTCATCTAACTGTGTGGGGACTTCATCTAAGAGCTGCTCAATGTCCATATACATTAGGAATCAAAGATTCCAACCGCGTACGGAAACCTCAAAGAGAAGATCATCTTGGAATGTTGGTGCGTTTTTAAATGCCGCATGTATTCGTGTAACTGTTCCTTGGATATCTCACCGCCGTAGTCGCTTAAGATGGTTTCCAGGTCAGACTTACTTGGAGTATAAAATACGACCAGGGAGCCTATGTTTTCCCTGAAGGGTTTAGAGACACTGGTAAGCTGCTGCGAGAGCAACCAAACGCTGATATTGTCGTGTCTACCGCTGAAGGCGAGCTTCACTAATTCGGAGGTGCGCTTTTTTACGTCGTCCCCACAGGCAATGTCATCCAGTATGAGTAAAGTCTGTGTATCTTTAGGGAATTGCTTGTGCCAGAACTTCAAATGGCTGGATAACTCGTTAGGGTCTAAAATATCTACGAAGAAGTCGTCATCTTTCACTCCTATGCCTTCCCAGGTGCGGTTATTCACGTAGGTGGGACAAAGCAGCACTATGTAGTCAAAGCGGTATCTAAAGGATCCTAATAGCTGCTCCACGACGAATTGGGTCTTTCCACAGCCGGTGGGTCCTACTATCAGAGCGTTACAAGGCATGTGATCTGGGTTCATATATAGATGGAACCAGTGGAAGCAGTAAGAAGGATTACCGCCGACGCAAAGGATAAAAAAGACACCATAGAAATGCAAAGGGAGGAGATAGACCGGTTAAAAGAGCGCGTGCAGGAATTGTACGATGAAATGTGCGGTCTGAAGCGTGCAGAACGGTTTGGTGCGCTTTTGACAATGGTAGGCTGGGCTAAGGAGTCCATCAAGGATTTCATACGATACCCTCCATAGATATATGGACTGTATTACGTGTGAACTACCTGCCGACTGCATAATCCCTCCCAAAACACCGATACCCAAACCGTGTAAAAAATACACCTGCCTTCATTGTAATAAGGTATTCCCCGAAGGATCCTTTGTTGGGCATTGGTGTCCCGCAGATCCTAAAGCACAGCGAACCTTAGCTGACACCTACAAAGAGGATCTGCAAGGTGGTTTCAAATAAGGTCTTCTTATTTATTGTTAATTTGTTAAAGTAAGATAAGAGGTTTCAAAAGAGTCTTAATAATTATTGTTAATTTGTTAAGACCTTCTCGCAGGCATTTAACAAAACAACAAGAAATAATAGACCCTATCCTAAAACCCTCTTGCAGGGTTTAACAAAATAACAATAAAAAAATAAGGTATGTATAATGGAGTGCATGCAATGTAATAAATCTTTCAGCAGTAAGCAGCGACTGCAATACCATCTTTCCAAAAAGGTTTGTCAAAAGACCGTAAGCACCCTTTGCGGTGACTGCGGTCGAGAGCTGTCCACCCTCCAAGCCTTACAATATCACCGCGACAACAGGGTCTGTCTTAAGAACTGCTGCCGCCGCTGTGATGAGCCCTTCTTTGAAGAGAACTGGCATAAGTACCGCTGCCGCCGTTACCACCTCGAAGGTATTGCCTGCGAAACCCACGGTGACATAGCCGAACGCTGTTGCCCCCTTGAAACCTCCCGGGTGCTGACAAAGCGTAAGAAGGAAATTGACCAAACCTTTGTAGGCTTTGACGATGTTGAGGGCGTTAAATGGGAGGACAGGGAACACTGGGAGGCTATTTGCGATCGCTGCGGCTGTCAACGGAGTGGACAACATATTTGGTGCTGTCTATACGACGGACCACGTCCTTTAGACCATTACCTGGCGGTACGAAAGGCTTGGAAAAATGATAAAGATATATGATACCTCAAATCGCAGCGTTCATAGGTGGTGCCTTAATTACCGTATCCGTTTACCACATGACAGAAAAAATGAGGTCCGCCGTAGCAGACCAATGTTTAATCACTTCTAATCACAAAGAGGATTAGCATCTACCTTCCTTTCAACGTCGAACTTCCATCGACCGCTGACCTTACCATAGCTGCATATGTGCGTGAATTCCTCACCTTGAAGGACGTACCTCACGCAGTCCGGTGCCCATAGCGTGCACTCTTTACCGTCGCATTCCAAGACCAGTCTTAAACGGCTGATGTCTTCGAAAACGACGTAATTTTTTATTTTGTATGTACGACCTTGAACTAATTCACGCCAGTGTGTCTGTTCAACTATCATTATATCTATGAAATATTCTTTGGTGAGTCCTTAACGCCTCCTGCGTCTTAAAAGCCTTAACACACCAAGGACAAGGTACACGAATGCCTTCCGCGTAATAGTCGATCTCCCTGCATATAAGGTCGTAATCATTGCACACCATGGTTAGGTAACCATTTGCCTCGTATTGTGTGAGTAACGCCTCTTGTTTTGAGGATAATACGCCGTTACCCTTAGGCGTCTTCAACTCCAGGCATAACCCATTATACTTTTTATGTGCATTGAGAACTAAGATGTCGGGTTGCCCCGCCTGGTAACCTTTCTGCCAACATACTATTCTTTTGCTAGCCGAGTCCTGTAGTTCTCCAAGACCTGGTGCGAGCAGTAGGATAGGGTGGAATCGACGTATGTAGTTTACGACCTTCTTATGCAGGTCAAATTCATTTTCTATTTTGAATACCAACTTGTTAGGACCGTCAAAGCGCCGCTCTATTTCATACTTACCTGTTTTCCTGAGGGTAGGGAGAACGTCACCTAACACCCATTTTCTGAACTCCTTAGCTACGGACTTTTCAGATCCGAATATTAACTCATAAAGACCCATTTCAGTGATGTAAACGGAATGTGGTTGCGCATTAAGGGTGTCAGTCAGATTTACACCCTTTATAGACCTCAAAGTTACCTTGTTTTCCTCTGAGACGTGATCAGACGCCGCTTTTCTGGAATTTACGTAACCCAAGGCATCAGCCACGGACTTTGCTTTGAAATAAAGTTTATCGCCTTGCACTATGCATTGCAGTTTGGTGTTGTTGTTTTCGAATACGCGAAGCATTATATACGTAAGGGATATTTTATCCTTTCTTGGATGAGGGAGCGCAGCGCGCGAATCAATACGCAACGCTCTTTAGCTGATTCATTTCTACGCTCAACTGGGCGTCAGACACCACGAAGATGTATGCGTTGATCTTGTCTGAGTCGCCTGCGCTAGCGTTTAAGTCACGCTTGATTTCCAGGGTAATGCCGTCCTGGGTATTTACCAGACGCAATCCCTGCCCATGTAAATCCTCGTCGTTGGTGGTTCGCATGTCAATCCACAGTGCATACTTATCGGTAAAGAACTCACCGGGTGCAACTTGATCCCCAAACTTTCTTTTTATTTCCCTGTAGATGTCTGAGGGCTTCATTCCCTGCGAATACACCTTATTTGGAACTCCATTGATGCTAATCCCGACGTTGGTGATGCCGGGGTTATGAAAGGCTTCAGAGTCGCGCTTACCGGCTTCATAAGGCTTAATAAATACCAACATCAGCCCCGTAAGACTACGACGTGGTAAATTAATGCTCTGAGTAATTACCGCGTCTGTCTTATCCAGGAAACTAAAGGTTTTGTACATTACCGCGTGGTCGTACAAGAAAGCCTTTCCAGCACTGTATTCCATGCCAGCGCTACGTGCTAGATCTTCGGAGTGTATGGTTTCATACTGCAATTCCAGGTTGGTAATGGCGTATGGATGAATACTTCCCGACAACGCAGTGCTTAACCCGCCAATGATGTTAGTCATGTTGGCTAAGGTCACTTCAAACTGCAACTCACTCAACTGTCTAGGATAATAAACCCCGTGGCTGGTAATAGCCTCAAAGTCCAATGGTATTACGTATTTAGTACCATAGGCTGTCTTGATGGCCTTTGCATCTGCCACGTCAGTTGCGTCGCCAGAATCGGTAGGTTGTGTCTTGGTGGGAGTCCTAACCTTACGTAATATTGCGCTACCGATACCCTGCTCTATTTTTTGTGCCCTTTCGAATGCAGTCAGCCACAGATCTTTGTAGGTGGTGTACAGGTCATAGTTGTTTAAGTCTAAGAGGGATTCCCCGGCGAACTTTACTCGCATCTTTGAAACGATGTTGCGACCAAGGTTGTTAACGATAATCCTTTCATCTGCGGTGGTAGGTTGCACCGCCAAATCAAACCTTAGCGCCAGGGTGCCAGGAACCAACACTAGGTTATCTGTTAGGCGGGGTACGCCTACGTACAGCGTTTCTCCTGGCTTTGCGCTAGAAGGTGTGAATGTGACTCGGTGAAAGGTGCGTTCTGCTTTCAGTCCGCCAACCTGCTTAGGTAATACGTTGGGGTTTAACTTTGAGCTTATCATATATAATGGAAGTAGAAGGTGATTTTGATCCCCTTACCGAAGAAGGTCAAGTCGACATTAACGACGAAGAATACGAGTCTTTGCTTCCCGATGACAACGTAGACTCCCGAGGTCTCTTTGATAAGCTAAGACGCAAATATGGTAGCAGGGCCCGCAATGCTCTACACTCTTTAAAGGGTAAGTGGCAATCAAGGAACCCAGGGAGATCTATTCCGGAGTACTTGGAATTGCAAAACTTGGATTCCACGGACCTAAGAACCGAAATGCTAAGGGGGCTTTTAGACGACGTAAGGGAGAAATTTCCAAATGTGGACTTGACCCGCCTTAATTTCCAAACCGGAGATAAGGGGCAAATTCAAATCCAGTATCAAGGAAGGGATAAGTGGTATAATCTCTACCAAAGGAGAGACTCCGACAGGCTCACCAGTAATCTCCCAAAAGAAATCAAAGACGCATTAGGAAAACCTAATCTAGTGGAAAGACTAAGAGAAAACAGCGAAAACGCCGGCAAAGCCTTCGAAAAGTTTGCAACCATAATGCAGCAGCAACAAAAAGGCGTTGAAGCGATAAGGGAAGTCGAAAGACTAAAGGAAACAATGGAGGAAAGGGAGGCAGAATACATGAGACAAAATCAACTACTCCTCGATACTCAAAAAAGAGAACTCGACGACAAGGATCAACGCATATTAGAACTTAGAGAACAAAGAAACATTTCTCTTCGCGAAAAAGACGGCGCTCAAAGGGCCTTCCGGCTTGCCCTGCAAGACCTGGATACTAGTAATGAGGAAGCTAAGAACTTACGAATCACCATAACCGGCTCTTTGGAGGAACGGCGGCAGTTGGTTGCCGAAATCAACACTAAAGAGGAGCAAATCCGGCAAAGAGATCAGGCCATCGAAGACCTGGAGGGGCAAATAGAGCGGCAGCAAGAAGTAATCGAGGACCAAACTCGTACCGAGGAAGAAAGGGAAGCAGCTCAAAGGGAAGTGGAGGCCCTCGAAATACGCCTTGCGGAATTGCGGGCTCAAAAGGAAAACCTGGAAAAAGAGCTGGGGCTTACCACCAAGGAAAAGGTAAAAAGAGCCCTTTTGAAGTATGGCGTTCCGCTGGCATTCGCGGTCGCTATTTCAAGCGTAGTAGGAGTTATCCTATCCGCGCTTAAGGCTACAGGCGCGGGCGTAAAGAAATTAGGCAATGGACTAACGGACTTGGGAAAAAAGATGGCAGCCGGTCTTCCTGGGCTGCTGGGTTCGGTTGTTTCCTTGGCACTTAGGGCCGGCGGAGAACTGCTAAAGTTTGTGGGCAACAACATTTGGATCTTGGTCGTCGCTATTGGGGTGGTACTCCTGAAGAAGATGAAGGCTTAATCTTATCCTTGTGTATTATGTCGGGCTTATCGTCGTCGGGTGTCCGAGGCGTTCTCGACTGGGGATAAGTAAAGATAGTATTCGCGCCGCCCTGATAATGCGGAACTAGTGGTATAGCGGTCATGGTACTAATAACCTTATGATGCCAGGTCCTGTCGGGGGTGTTAGCGTATCCGTCCGTGCTATTTATGAAAGCATAATAACCAAGATTGCTACTACCGTCAGGGTAAATCTGTAACTTAGCATACTTACAATTGACTACCATTTGAAACGTAGCCACGTAAAACGCCTCATTACTAAATGGATATGGCTGCGCCGAGAAATGAGTAGGACTTCGATTGTTGGTCGATGCCCTATAAGGGGCTAAGGGCTCATCATTCTCGTCAACCAACCTAAACCCTATGATTCCCGCCCGCCCCGAGGTAACGTTAATGCTACAAACGATCAACGCAAGACCTCCAACTTCAACCCACATCCCAATATCGAGCCAGGTGTGATCAGTATACCGCCCATCCCTTAAGTAATAAGCGTAATGGGCTTCCTTCCAATGCGGATTCATATATTAAAGGCTAAGCACCGTAAGAGTGCTTATGGTCTCGTGGTTATAGGTCGTATCCCTTTGATTTTCTATGCTATTTACGCAAACGCTCCCAGTGTCGTCTACGCGTATTTGCAGCTTTACCTTCCCATGGCAATCAGCAACCATGTGAAAAGTCCAAGTCGTAAGATTCTCAGCGCTATTCGTTGGCGGCTCTACGGAGAAATGCGCAGGCTCTCTGTTGTTCGTTTTCGTACGCATAGGCTGCAGTATGCCATTCTCATCCAGGAACTTGAAGCCCACGTTGGCATGGCTGCTCGTGCCAATGCAAATACTACAAAGGATCAATTTCTTTCCTGAGTAGTTCAAATTCACGGACATCCCCGTGACATCAACCCAAGATGCCTGGGTGTATTTTTTCTCGCCTGTGTAAGTCGTATAAACACAATCTACTCCAGCTACGTAGGGGTTGTTCATCGCCATATATAATAGCTCAGACCAATGCTTGCAGCGGCTAAGCCGGCTTTTAGTAAGTTATGGTCATATTCCTCAGGTATCGCAGGTAGGGCCTTCTTTGATGGTTTCTTAACTACGGGTAGCTTCGTTTCATGCGACTTTTTTGACTTCTCCACGAAATGGGGGATGTTCCTAAGAGTGTCAGAGTTCACGTCGTTCACCCCAAACTTCATATCCTTAGTAGCTCGTTGAAGTTTGTTGTTGTATCCTACTACAGAACCAGTATTTATAGATAAACTACTAGGCATTAACCAACAACCCGGGGCTACTGCGTAGTCCAGTCGGACCTTAGAATTTTGTATAGCTAGTTGGTAACGCTGTACGCCCTTGCTAATGTCGCCCTCCAAAATCGAACTTTCGAATAGAATCAAAGCTTCGGCTCGCGTTTCTTCTGCGGCGCCCGTATTTCCCACTATGCTGGATCGGGTGTTTACCTGAGCTCCAAGGATGGAATACACGTAAGCTTCTATGCTGCGGTTCAAACGGGCAAGGCCGGCTTTGGTTAGTCCTTTACCTTCTGGGGGTATGAAATTAAAGTATTGCTTCGTTTGCTCGTCGTTGGTAATCTTAATAATCAGTGGATTGGCCCCTGCATACTTACCGCCCTCATCTTTGAACAGAGGTCCGTCTCTGACTTCCTTAGTGGTTTTGGTATTTGGTTCAAAGAAGGTGCTACTGTCGTGAGTTTCTTTGTGATATCCCGTGTCCCATCGCAACTGCAGCGCATGAACTTCCTTATCACTTAGCACATGCCCACCAATCCCCCAATAAGCCCAAATATGTCCCAAACCATTGTTAGCACCGGTAGTGCATCTAAAATCCTTCCCTACAACACCGAACTCCTTACAAAGCCTGTTATAGGCTGGAACGTCGTATTTGTTATCTCTAGGATAAAACGCAGCATCTCCCGGTAATGCAGTAACGCTCATCTCATGTAGTATTCTCCTAACCGTGAAGTGAAAATGAAACATAAATATTGAATTCTTCATCAAGTTTGCGCTTACCCCACAGCCGCTAGTGGCACACCAAACCGCAAAGTTCAGCTGCTGCGGCCAATAACGCATGTTAGGACCACTTAACCATTCATGAGATTCCTTAGCGGTGGTATGATTAATGGGCACGTTTTTGAAGATATCTCGCACCTTTAACGGAAAGGAATGCTTGTTAGAGATCCGCATGTTCAGCGTTAGGTCCAAGCTTGGGTGTTTATCAAATGAAACTGCGGGTATCGGATAAGTACTGGTACCCAGCAATAATTCCTTTGACCAACCTTGCACGGGCTTATGTTCAACATATGTTGGCTTAGGCTTATGTTCAACATAACCAGAATTCTTCAGTTGATCGTCTATCTGATTAACCAGCGTAGGTTTCAAATCCTCATTACTGTACATCCTAGAGCCGTTATAGTAAATACCATCGGGTCTTCTTTCGAACTTACTAGCATCCGCATGTGGAAACATCTTCCTGAAGGCCCTCCAGTTCCAGTAATCCCGGTTGTCGTGATGTGGCTGCTCCTGTATATCATTCCCAAAAGCGTCGTACATTAGTATATATAATGGATGTCATACCATCAGCACCTCCACTCTATCCTGATTTACCTACAAAACCCAATGAATTGAATGCCGAGAACTTCCGCTTGAATAAGGCAAATCTAATCCTCGCTTACTTAGAGGGTCAAACGAAGCACTATGAGGAGGTCAGGAAAAAGTATGCTAGAGCCCGAAGCATATTACATAAAATCGCGATAACTTCCGGCTCCATGTCCGTGGCGTTAACAGGCTCTGGCGTTGCTACTTCGCTTACTGGACCGGGAATAATTGTTGGAGTTTCTTTGGCTAGCGTCGGCGCCGTCTGCGGCATCGTTTCCGCTGTTACAACAGGCATTATGAAACAGTTGTCAAGCAAGATATCCAAGCATGACACGACAATAGCTCTGTCAAGGGCTAAAGTAAATACTATCGCTGACCTTGTCTCAAAGGCTTTGCGTGACAGAAAGATAGACGACGTAGAATTCTCGCTTATTCTGGCCGAAGAGGAAAAGTACGAGAAATTAAAGTCGGATATAAGGAATAAAAAAACAATCGTAAGAGATCTTTCCGAGGAATCTCGCAAAAAGATCTATCAAGAAGCGAAAGAAGAGCTTCAAAGAAAGCTTGCTCAATAAACATCTGCTTTGAAAAAAGCGAAACAGGATTTCATTTGCATATTGAACGACAGTCTAGAAAATATGCGTAATCAAGTAGTTTCACATCTTTTTATTTCGTCAAGTCCTATTATTACATGTTATGTTCTCACAAATACTCCTTATTGCTAAGGGTTCAAGCTTTTATCGAGTCATAATATCAGCCATCATGAGACCTTCTAGACCTTGTAAGTCTTGCTCGCATTTCTTGACTACTGCCTCCAGCATCCTTGCCTTCGCCATCCAACGTTCTATCTTGGACTTTGCGTCCCTAAGTTGCTTACAGGCCTTGTCTCTTTCATCCGACTTCTTTACCCACATCCTCCTAACATCTTGCTTTGGAATGGTGTCTTTCATCTTAAGATTCATCAAGAAATCATCTAGGCTTTCCCTTTTTCTTGCTGGTGGTACTTGAACTCCGGAGCCTTGTGAAATAACGGTTAAATCATATTCGTCAAAATCGAGTAGTTCTTCATCGGGCTGATTCATTAGTATGTCAATCGGTTCGAACTTCTCATATTTATATCTGAAGCTATCATTGACGTCAGCACATTCCTGAGCGCCGTAACAACGAAGCCTCCAAAAAGTAAATTTCAAATCTACTTTCAAACTCGCTGGTTGTTAAGGCGAAGGGGTATGATTGGAATGTTGTCTATTGTCTTACACGTGAACAACTCATTATTCTTTCTCGGTACGCCACTTCCGCCACGTGAAAGTAAAACCCCGCCTCGCAGCTGTCATATTATTACGTCAGTCGCCTTGGAATCCATCCTAACAGGGGGTGGTTGGGGTCAATTTTGTAAAATATTTCGTAGATTACGTCAGGGTAATAAGGGATATCCTTATCCAGCCGACAAAACATCCACTCGGCTCTGCTCATATCAGAAACCTCAGGAATAGAGTTACCGGTAATTTCAGACAAAAGATAGGGAATAGCTTTGTAATATTTCCCTAGCTTTAATTTTTTCAGCGTTTTCCGTAGGCTTTGTGGCGTTGGCTCTTCTAAGTGGTTTATAATTCTTTCCATTACTTCGTCGTCTAAATATACCGGCCGATGACCTTGAATGTGACTCATCCAGTCTCTGAAGTATTTTATTCTTTTGTATGGGGTCTTCTTACGGCCTCCATTAGCGTAATACTGCTCTCTGGTGGCATTTGGTACGGCATTACGAATATTCTTACCACACTCGTAACACTGTGCTGACGTGTCGTCTTCTATTTGCATTTTCTTACCACAACAAATATACTTATTTGGCTTAGTAGGTACAAACTTGGGTTTCAAGCACTTTACACAGAAATCATAAGCAAACTCTTTACAATCTTCGCACTCCATATATAGACTAACATATTTTACATAGACGCGGGATGCGGGTAATCGCGGTACGAATCGAGGGGGGTACTTTAGACGGGTAATCCTCCGGTGGTCGTTGCGCTGGAACCCCCATCCCCTATACTACTACTTTTTATTTAATATCAACGAGACCCACAATGCACTTTAGCCTTGGGATGCACTATTCAGTATGCAGTATTCAGTATTCAACCTTTTTTTGAAATTATAGCTGTAGATGGCAAACCAGATCATGGTATGCACAGAATTCCAGGATCGAGGAGGAAAGCGTGGGTGGGGTTGTTACTGCAAAGGCATGCAACTTACAGGTTTACAAAATTACTCTTTTCTTATAATATTTCTTAAAACTCCGGGGGAGGGGGGAGGATGACTGTAGCCAACCAATCCAAGCCCCTAGATCTTGCCTTGATATTCACCTCCACATATATTTTCTAAAATTCATAGCCATAAAGCTAGATAAAAGGTAGTGGCTTAGAAGTGACATCAAATTAAAATAGATCAATTTGAAGGAGAAAACAAAAAAAAATCTTCTGAGATTTGGAAACCTATTGTTATGTGCTGAAAATTAAGACAAATCATAAAAATAAAGGCCCAAAAATGATAACAAAATCTTGAATTAACGCACCTGATCGAGCATTCCAAAATTTCCTTTAACATCAGTGCCAGGAATATTAAAGAAACCAAGTACACCAAGTCGGTAGTTGATTGTTACTACAATAACATCGTGGTAAGCTACTAGAACAGATGGGTTATAGGATGATCCTGATCCACCAACAAAGCCACCTCCGTGGATCCACACCATGATGGCAAGCTTGTCTTTTGATGTGGCTTGAGATGGAGTGTAAACATTCAGAGTAAGGCAGTCTTCATCTTGGGGTTCTAGAGAAATAGGTAGGGCAATTAGCAATATTATGGTTTCGGTTCCCATTTCTGACCAATTGAGCATTATTACCACAGGTATCCCAATAATACAAAACCGAAAATAGAAGGGTATATATACCCCTTACCGCCAATAATTACCAGGGTAGCAGAGTTTGAAGCAAAAAAAAGTAAAATTGCAATTCATATGAGAGCAAATGCTATTTAATATTCAAAAGCTTGCAATCCAACACAGTATACTTCTTATAAAATATTCGTACTAAATGATATTTCTACTCCATAAATGTTAAATAAGCTGAAACTTTGCCTTTTCTCTAACATCGAATTGCTATTTCCATTCTCGGGGTTTACTTTAATATAACTCCTTAATTTGAAGGTATTAAGGAGGGTCACGTGACCTCTTCTATTCCTCGAAGGAATAAGCTAGACGAAGCTAGTTGAATCTAGTTTATGAATAATTCCCCAATAATAATAATATACTATAGCTACAAAGTATACTCGGGAATTGTTTATGGAAGTGGGATAAACATATTACATTGTTATCAGTCAAAAAAAAAAAAAATAAAATAAATATATTTATTTAAGTGTCTAGTCGTTCTAGCGCTTTCACACTAAAATTGGGGACACTTTTCGCTCACACACACAATATTATACTTCATTCAATATTCTATGCACACAACGCGAATGCCACCCATTACTCTTTGTGATGCAAGAGTCGGCTGAAGTCTAGTCTCCTCCACAGCCGCTTTCAGTGTCGTCACGCAAGCTTTCTCCCCTGAGTAAGGGGAGAAAGCGTTGCGTGACGACACTGAAAGCGGCTGTGGGGGAGACTAGCTGAAGTCACGCCATTCTATCTTATTTTTCCACAAATTATTCATCAGTAGAAACGAATTTTGACTACAATTTGAGATAGAAAAAGTGATTAGAACACCCTAAACAACAATTAAACTCATTTTAAAATACGTTGCGATCGAGTTTCGTGTGTTAAATGCATAATAAATGGCCGGCGCTAAAAGGTTACTGTAAGACTCACCTTCCTCGATAGTTATATTTTCCGGCAAACTGAAAAACTGCTTCATTAAAAACTGTGGACATATTGGTCCGAATTTCACCGCCTCTTTCACTCCATTCCAAGGTTTAGCAGGTTGTGGGCGAGCAAATCTTAGCTCACCGACTGGAGGTTCTGCATACGGTATACCAACAAACTGCTTCACAGATAACCCGTGGATTACATTCTGTAAGCGACCACGAACTGAACCAGCTGCTGTGTCTACAACAAGACTATCATCTCTACCTGAGCAAGTCGAGTAGAGACCAATGAAAATGACTACGATCTGAGCAAAAATACGATGCATTTTGCGATCTTTGCAGATGTGACCGGGATTACTTTAAGCTAGGATTGGATGCGTGATGGATACCGTATTCTGAAAGGTCATGCAAACTGCCCGTGTTGACCATATTAAAAATATGACATCATTGCTGACATCAGAATTAATTATGATGTATGTATAAGCTGTATCCAAAATAAAGATATATCTTGCATTAATTATAAAATTAAATATTATAAAAAACCCTGCTAAGTTACAATAATACAGGAAGCAGGGCCGATTGCTAAAAGTTACGAATAAAACTTGCAACTTTTTTTGTAGGCACAAGTTTTAGGTCACCCATCCAGGTACTAACTTCGCTCATCCGGACTTGACTCAGAGTCATGATATGAAGCCCTAGTTTTATCCACTGGACCACGGTTCCAGGTAAATCAGCATAACAATAGCCGTGAAAACAATGCACCGAATAGACTAGACTTTTTAACAGTATTTTTTTCAACCGATTCCGTGCGTGGCAGAGATGCAAGGGATTAGCCGATATGGTCTGGGGGCCGGCTGGTCTCTCCCCTGATGCTTCGGCTAGAACATTTTCTTGCGTAATTCGTGCACCCAAGGGCAGAAGGATTTAATCGCCGTCAGGTCCGAAGTCCATACGCCGCCTCAGCTCTGCGGATGTCTCGGGGGTATGGCACCTTGGAATCGTTTTTTTTTTTTTTTTTTTTTTTTTTTTTAATTTTTTCTGTTGGTTCAAGCCCCATCGTTTCCAGATAAGATTTTTTAAATGCATATTATTCATATATTTGGCAATATCTTTTTAGAAAGAGTAATACCATCAATTCCTTTTTGCTCATATAGTGAGAATAAACAGTTTTTTAAACTTATACTTATACGTAAGCAACCTCGATCTCGGAAAAATCGAGAGTATTCCTAATTTGAAATGTCTTCTGGGAAAAGTTTACTGACAAGAGCTTTCACTCCTCTTGGTTTTGGTTCTCAGTATGTTCTCTCTTTATATAGTCAGCTATATTTTCTGTTAGTATGGTACTACTGCGACTGGGGGACTATAGCTTTCAAATAGAGTTCTGTGTTTACTTCCGATCAAAATAAAAATTAGAAATCGGGAATATATTTTTTTAATTTTTGGCAAATCTTTGAACGCATGCGCTATTACACCGGTCCAAGAATCCTGTTCCCAAATGATGGAGTACGCCGGAGCCCTCGCTCTTCGCCGCACAGGCCAGAGGAAACGCAGGCTCTGGGTACGAGATTGAAAAAGTTCCAGTAGAGTAAGTGACTTAATTTTCTTCATTTTGGCTTACAGCTGGATAGGTAACTTACTTAAAGTTATTCCCTTTGTATAAATAATGTGTTATCTTTTACAGTGTTTTACAAATTCATGCAATGTAGTCCCAAACGTGTGAAAACTCAATGTGGTGATTTTCTTGAACAAAATCTACAAATTATATTACTATAATACATAAAGGCGCCACGTATGTACTGTTACATTTTTTTAAAATCCAATTTGTGAAGAGTGTATTTTGGGGAGACGTCGGTCGATAGCCCCCAGTTGCTCCCACTCCATGACCCCTGTGCACACGGTAATATACAGTCAATTCAAAAAACGTTGTCGTCGACCATCTCAAGCCTACGCGACTGAACCGAAAGGAACTCTGGGCAGCAATCATTGAAGCCGAGTTGAATGTAGTAATCTTATTTGACTAGTTATGCCTGGTTTACAGCACGAACCTTCGCAGGCTAGCGGGAAGTGTTGAAGGAGATGTTTTTTTTTAATGCCTTCATATTTTCGAAATCGTGAACTGAATCATTACTTTGTTTTTCTTTCCCTAAACCCAAAGACATGCATTTAATGGATTGTTTCTCGCCATTATTATCTTTACTACTAGCGGGAACAATTAATTCAGAACGAATATTTAATCGCTTCTGTGATTTGACCCATATTCGCTTTCGGTCCAGTATACAAACCCGTTGTGCCTTACAAATTTTCAATACGATAATTTCGAAATTTCACTGCATTTCCGTAGCCATTGAACACCATCAGGGCACCTCTTTTTATCAAAGTGGTTGACATTCCGGAGTAAGTTGTTGCGTAGTTGTCGTCTATGAAAACTTTTACTTGACCTGGATAAACTTTAATCTCTACTTTGAACCAGGCATTGGCTGGAGGCACGTAATATGAGCAGGCTCCGTTCATTATTTTCACACTGTTTGCTTGCAATCTCCCTGGCTGTGTAACATAACCTGAACAAGATGCTGTTACATGCGTTCTAAAGAATGTAATTAAAAATACCAATAAAATAAATTTATTTCTTACTACGTGGTCCCTCCCTCCCTTTTCTGCAGTTCCTTCCCTCCTTCCTTCCTTCCCTCCTTCATTTCCTCCTTCATTCCTTCCCTCCTTTCTTCCGCTCCTTCCTTCTTTCCTTCCTTCCCTCCTTCCTTCCTTCCCTCCTTCATTCCTTCCCTCCTTCCTTCCTTCCCTCCTTCCTTCCTTCCCTCCTTCCTTCCTTCCCTCCTTCCTTCCTTCCCTCCTTCCTTCTTTCCTTCCTTCCCTCCTTCCTTCCTTCCCTCCTTCCTTCCCTCCTTCCTTCCCTCCTTCCTTCCTTCCTCCTTCCTTCTTTCCTTCCTTCCTTCATTCCGTCCTTCCTTCCACAACACTAAGGACCTTAAGCTGCAGGACGGCAACGCGGGCGACAACGTTGGCGAAAGTGAGCCGCTTCAACCTTCTATTGTATTATTATTTCATGTTTGTCTAGTATTTTACTCAATGAGCACATCGTTTTGGAGTGAAATGACGTCTTTTGGAGTCGCTTTACTTAAAACGAAAATCAGCGAAGATGAGCTTTTGGCATAGCCGTTCTCTTTAGTAAGACGGTAATGATGCACAGTGTTTCGTACATTCCAATAAGAGTCTATGCTTGCCGTCGTCGTCGTCGTTGCAGTCCTGCAGCTTATGGTCCCTACTAACACTGAAGCGGCTACCTTAAAATCCCGGTTATAACCCCTGGGCTCGTACCCATTTAAAGGGTTTTTGATAGGCTTACTGACAGGAAGGAAGAATTTTGGGATTTGGAATGGCAAGGAAACGGTTTTTTTTTGTCTTGCTTTTGTTTCATCAACGAAAAAATACGAGATACCAGAGGTGCGCTAATAACCAGGGGAGCTTAGAAGGATATTTCCATTTTAGCAGGCTGGTGGGCCTGTAACCGCAAGACGCATAATCGGGATATTACGGTACCATTTTTTGATGAAAAACAGTCATTACCTGAAGTAAACAAAATTAAAATTGTCTTCATCCTTGACATTGAATCCGATACCAGGATGCATGGCCCCACTCGAACTTGCAGTGACTAGATAGGTATACATCTCGACTGTTATACGATAAGGCTCTGCTGGAGTGTTGCCTGATGGTGATTTGAAAACACCCCTACAGAGGCCGGTTTGACCTTGACCACTTCCATCAAGAAAATAATCAGCCCGAACAACTTTGAAGCTCTTACAGTTCTTAGCCGCAAAACCTTGGAAAAAATCGAAAGCTTAAGATTAAACCACAAACTTTGTACAAGAGAATCTAGGGTAGTGTAGTGGAAGTGCACTCGCCGCATGAGTAGAGCTCGTGAGTTAGCCCTGCCCTGACTTAGATCAGTCCAAAAGTGCTTTTTTCAGGGTTTAATATGTGAGTTAGCCATGCCCTGAATTCGATCAGCCCAGAGGTCGAATGTTTTTTTTTTCCCTTCTTCTTTTTCTTGCAGGGTATTGAAGAAAGGATCCATCCGTAAGATTTGATAGATTCTTCAGTCACGCATCAATTTATCGCAATAAATAAAAAAATTACACTTTGGCTTGAAGATATGAAGTTTATCTTCAAGTGGTGAAATATTTTTCAACCCGAAAAGATAAACTTCATATCTTCAAAGCCAACGTGTAATTTTCTTTTAATTATATAGACAAATCTATGCACAAAGAAAAACTGACGCAAGTTAATCAAAACAGGTCCCAGAAAACATCTCAAGTGACGTCCTCGATATCCTGACTAGTGAAGGTATGGGAAATATGTTACTCAGGTCCCGAATGTAGTTAGTACGAAAAATACCAGTGGCGTATTTCCCAGTAAAACACTTATGTCTATATAATAGATAATAATATTGGATTCAACTCTACTGTAGCGTTAATTTACCCTACTCACAAAAATGTGTCTTTTGAATAAAATCCATTCGGCAGACCTCATTGGTACTGCAGTCACAAGTATTCTGAATAAATAGAGGGAAAACAATCAACAAAATGTGTGGCGCACTATGAAAGAAAATGATGGATGCATGGATGCATGGATGCATGGATGCATGGATGCATGGATGCATGGATGCATGGATGCATGGATGCATGGATGCATGGATGGGTGATCGACCATCTCTGAGCCAACCTCAGCCTATAGTTATCTTTCCCTTTCACATTTATAATTACTAACCTCGGCATTCCTATACATGGTGCCTGGTCGCGGTACAAGATCATTGGGAAACTGCTTGTGATCAGCTTCATTCAGCTCGCACGTGTTTGACTGCCCAGATGTGCTTCTTCCAAAGTTGTATGAAATGCAGAGATCATCCATGAAACACTTTGACTCGCAGTGACCATCGTTCGTGGCTTGAGTGGTTAGGAAAGTATGGTTGACCAAGGCTTGACCTTCTATCGTGATCTTGAAGTCCATATCTTTACACCCATTGCTCAAAACTGGTTTATCGAAAATGGAAGAAAAAGTAATTTTGATGCTATGGGTTTCTTGCCTGTTTTTTGCAGTTTGAGAGATAAGTAATGAATTAATTTTAACATATTTTTTTTCAGAATTTTCCTTAACAGATTAAAAACAGTTTTCCGTGTTTGATACTCTGATCAAAACACGCGGGATGTTGAGAGAACACGAGAGGAGTGTAGTTTCCAGCTTCTCGAGTAGTTTTCGACCAGTCATAGCGCTTTTCGAGTAGAGTTTCGACCAGTCATAGCGCGCGTAGTATCCCAATTATTTTATAAAAACGTTTTATAAAGTAGATCGAAAAATTTTTGTGAATGAGTATAATTAACTTAGTTTATAGAGGATAACACTTGACAGTAATTCAAATAATATACTCGTGGTACTCTTTTAACGTCTTCAGTTAATTAGGGACGTGACCCGCATTAACGTAGTCATCCAACCCACATGAAGGTCTAACCATTAATATTTCATATAATAACAAAGACAGCACCTTGTCCTCAGTAATTTTACGAAGACCCTGAGTGTTGGGTATAAATTTACATGTAAGATATGTGGCGAATTTTTCATTCTCATCGCACCGTTCTCTTTTTCTTTTTCTTTTTTCTTTTCTTTTTTTATTCTTTTTTTAATTTTTTCGCCCCTTTTTCGACATGTAAGGATATTTTATTTGTCGAAACTATATTTTATTTCTTTATTATTTATATATATATTTCAGTATATACATAAAATTATTTCAAATAAAGTTAGTCACTGGCCAAAAACCTAGAAAGCTGTGATTGCTGAGAATCATGGGAAAATGCTTTATATCCAACAACTAAAGCTTTTGACACAAACTGCAGCAGTTGAGGGTACTCAGAGGAGGTCTCTCAAGTCCATCAACAGTTATCAAGCGGTTGAAACATGTAAAATGTATCTACCCATAATCCTTGCCGGTCTTAACTTTGTAGCTTTTCAGGTGACTAACTTTATTGAAATAAGTATATATTCCTTTAAGGTTATTCTTAAAGGGAACTCTTAAAGGATAACTTTAAGGCGGAATCCATGTAATCTTGCAAAACGCGACAGACAGAATAGTATCTATTATTAATAAATCCAATGCTATATACTAATATATTATTGAACCGGCTGCTTCGGACACCTGGCCATTCTCTCATTCACTTTACATGAAAAAATATAGAAATGAGGCAGTATAATTTATTCATCAAATAAAACATTACTCATACGCTCTAAAAGCTGTTTAAGTAAAGTCAAGAATCCTTAAGAATTATTTTAAAATAATTTGGTTTAAGAAAATCTTAGGCCCATTTTAGAGAGGTCGAGCTTCTTCTGCATCAAATCTGGTTTCCTAAGAGGGCGAGCGGTACATGTTTTTCCTTGAAACTAGTAGATGTATACACCTATTTCGAAAAACGTTGTCGGTTGGAGAGCTGAAATCTGAAATCTAAGACTGAGTAACACGCTGCAAAATGAAATATATACACACAGCCAAACAACGTCCTTTGAAATAAGTGATTTTTCTTTTGTATTTCAGGCATAAAGCATAAAAGTACCAATATTCTGTTTAGTATCAGATCGACCATTTCAGATCTTCGACCGACAACGTTTTTTGAAATAGGTGTACACGGCCAATTTCGAAAAACGTTGTCGGTGGAAGATCTGGAATGGGCGATCTGGGAGTAAACGGATTTGTGGTCTTACGTTTTCTGGCTCAAAAATACGAAAAATGACATTTCCAACTCAAAGTTCATTTTGTCATATTCCAATCTAAAACGAAACTACGTCAAGTTTTTCTAATTCTGAAGAAGAATTCTGAATTCTTTTTATGAATGTGTTTTTGTCACTCGGTAATGATCTAAATGTGAAGTGTATGCTATATCGAGTTCCGCGAGAACCCGACTGAGGCAGATTTGCTTATACACTCTTGTAAACTGACACTCGTAAAAATATCTATCCTTCTGTATTTTCTTGTAAACTGACGCTTCATGTTTGCCGTTAACAAGTTGCTTAAAATTTTTAACAAATTTAAAGCAAGATCGAAAACATAAATTAGCAGATTCTGTACAAAAGAGGTAAAAAAATTAAGAATAACTTCATAAGCTATGTTGTTGGAGTTGAGCTCCAAAATTACGGCCACTTACACTGGCTGTAATACACAACTAGCAGTGTAAAATAAACCCGCTGTAAACCTCTATTACTGACTAAACGTGGCTTACCTCTATGAATGAGATAGAAAAGGGATATTAGAAATATAACATCCATGGTTAATTAGACTCGGGGTTTGTTGGTGTATACTGGCTTCGGTGGTAAGTAATCAAATCTGATATTTTAGGTCTTGAGTGAATAAAAATATTTGCATGCTGCATGGATACTCATTATTATTGTGAACAATGGAAATCTATAAACGATGGTGTGAAGTGGATCATAACAAAGGGTTACCACTGCAGGAAGACTTATGGTGATTGTCATCCGACTCATCATGAGGTATATCGGTAGCACAAAATCACCTGTAATAGGACGTATGCATGATGGCATCATTTGACTCCCACTACCATAATGCTTCGCGAATTTTCTTTCTTAATCAAATTTGTATTTCCCTATGAGAATAGTAAGACAATTGGTGCTAATTAACTGAACAAAAGAAAGTGTGCAAGGGAGTCTGGTAGTAGAGGTCAGTGATGCCATCATGCAAACGTCCTATAGCGGACTAGTAATGTAGAATTAGTTCAGTGTGGAGTTTTCAGGGAGATCATCTTTATCTACTGATTTTTTATTTTAAAGGTCACTGAATTTTGGATGAAAAATCAAAACTTGAAACTAAAACTAAAATAAAGAGGGGGTCATTGGGTGGACCGCAAAATACTTTGATCGACCAGCCAGTCGCTTGTTTCCTCGTCTGCTTGCCTACTTGTTTGTTTGCCTTCGGTCTAATATATTATCAAAATTCTTTTTTCTATCCTAGACGGGTTCAAATTCAACCACCATCAAGTACTAGAACCTGTGGAATGCTTGCTAGTGACGGGTTGCGTGATTTGAAGCGTGACTGGTTGCTGTAACGTACCCAGCTCCGCGGAAGATTTTCAACCATACACTGGATATTTAATAGCGCAGCGCGCTAATTCTAAAAATAGCTTAAAGATTCGGACAAACATTGCATTCTGTTTAACCGCTACAAGGATTATACGAACCGATTTTTATTATTTTTACTTAAAGTTACAATAATAACCCCATGTAAACTAAGATCAACTGCGATCGGCTGTGAAAATTATCTTCTGAAAGTAAAGTTGTAAGTTTGTTTGTCCGAATTTCGCCGTTGTCTTCGTTTTTATGACGTCACGGCTGCGCTGCGCTATTGCCCTAATTCACTATGACGTCACTGCTTGTTTATGTGGGGGATAGAATCGCCAAATCCAATAGAAAATTCAACAAAATTTGCTCCTTGCGAAACAGTTTCATCTAAAATGGTCTGGTTTTCAGATATAATATGTGTTAATATGTACTAAAAATATTTTGCTGGCTATTCTACTTCTCTTCGTGGATTGATATGGGTTTTAGAACAATTTTCTGTGAATTTGCGTTGATTTGACCCCCTCCGATCGTAAAAATCTCCACATAGTAGAAATAAGAATATTTGTCTTTGGTAAGAAGGTTTGTAAAAGGTAAAAAGACGAAATACGCGATGAAAATGAGGTCATGTTTGCCGTTGGCGGGAAGGAAAAACGGGAAACTTAATCTGTTATGGAAGAACCTACATAGCACTCATTTGATGTAATGTATTCAGAAAATAAATCTAATGTATTTTATGGTCGTTCTATCTATTGTATTAGGTGTGACCCATTGTATTTTTATGAACACATTGCATCAGATGCTTGCTACGTAGTCTCTCTCTGTTCTGACCGGTCGTTTCTCCCGCCCAGAAATGTCACTGGTGTTTATATCAATACAGGTATCCCAACATTTGCATTTCACTCATCCAATCAGAACTTATCCCTACTAAATTGTAATAATGTAGGTATTGTCAAAAAGACAAATACTTGTCGATCGGTAAAAACACTATTAACATTAATCGTATAAAAACAGTATTATTGCATTAGTTCGGGCTGGTTTTTTTTGTTTTTTTGTTCATTTTTCAAGTGTGAGCTAATTCTCCGGCTTAACTAGAAGCGACTAGAAAGTGGAATTTTAGAGGCGTGACAAGCAGTAAACTTATGGCTGCGAAGTGCTTCCTTTTCCGGATTTTCTTTTTTATATGGGTCGCAGAAATGTGCAAGGCTTATCCTAAAAATGTCAAAGGTAAGGTATTTAGTTTATATTTATAAATAGAGCTTATGAAATGAACTCATGAAATACAAATTACTTGTTTAGTGGGTAATGGACAAATAGACACAAACGAAAACAATGAAAATAAGATCTACTAGTCTTTATTTTAGTCTACTAAGTATTTGATGAGCTAATTAAAATCCCTATAAGATTTACTAACCTCCATTAGTCTAAACACTCTTTCACGGGTTACAAATTAGATAAGTAAAACTACTCTTGAAAAGTTAATTGGCTTCGTACGTGTCGTTGTTTTGAAAAGATGTAATGACAGAGTTCAGAGTTCAATGGTGTATGTAGAGAAAAAAAGCAACTTCACTGATAGGGCTAACTTGTCTTTTGTCCTACGTAGCTCTGGGGGAAACGAGGACTATAGTCTCTCACCAGGGTTCGAGTGAAGTCACTCTAGATTACAGGGACGGCGGAGCCGGGGGGACCGGGGGGATGCACTCCCTGGATTAGTCACTCATGCAGTAAAACCATGGAATAAAAAAAAGTTGATAGAGTGAAGGCATTTTACCCGTGAATTCGAAATAAAAAATACTTGTCAACGTCGGTGTAATAGTCAAATAAACACAAAGGAAAACAATGGAATTAAGGTCTACTAAAGTGTGTTATATTGGTCTCGATTAAGTTATATGATTTCTGTAACTAAGTTATCACGAAAAACAAATAAATATTAATATAAGAAATATTACATTCCCTTAATTAACAGGATTTCTTCCACGTGTTTCAAAGCCACAATGCGAGACCCCAGTTAAGCGCATCATTGGTGGAGAGATAGCAACGCCCAATCAATGGCCATGGCAGGCACAGATTCTTCGCTGGAAGAAAGAAAATAATAGCTATGTTCATAGATGTGGTGGCAGTCTGTTTAATCTTGAGTGGGTTGTGACTGCAGCTCATTGTGTTTTTGATCAGGAAGTCTCTGCATTGAAAGTTAGGCTTGGTAAGATAATGGGGCCGTGCGCTTTCAAAAACCTTTAACTTTATCAAAACCCCGAAATTAGCTACGTTAGGGTATGCGTATGACGAACTCACAGATCAAACCCTGGAACAACAATCAATCTCAAAGATTGAACTCTGAAACAACCTCTGGGCTGATCTAATTCAGGGAAGGGCTAACTCACAGATTGAACCCTGAAACAACCTCTAGGCTGATCTAAGTCAGGGCATGCTTAACTCAAAGATCAAACCCTGAAACAACCTCTGAGCTGATCAAAGTCAGGGCATGGCTAACTCACAGATTGAACCCTGAAACAACCTCTGGGTTGATCAAAGTCAGGGCACGGCTAACTCACAGATATTTCGAAATCATTACATTCATATTTCTATTATAATTAGGCGAGTACCAACGCAATGTGACAGACATATCAGAGCAAGATTTCACAGTGTCTGCCGTCCACCTTCACAGTCGATTCCTAGCGGATTCAGAATATGCTTACGACATTGCCATCCTAAGACTCGACAGGACTGTAAAGATATCATGTGCTGTATACTCGATATGTTTGCCAAGACTATATGATCAAGTACCAATAGGGAAGGAATGCTTTCTGACTGGTATGTTTAAAAACGTCGTTTCACAATTGGCTCAGTTCGTTCGGTACCGGATCGGACTATTGTGCGGGAGGTTGTTGCTTCCAGCCTCAGTCGCACCAATTCTCAGGGTGGGGTCACGCAGAATAGAACCAATAAGCCGCTCTATACTCACTGAAATACGTCACCAACTCCGGGAATCGAACTAGCAACGAACGACAGACTGCTCGAAAGTATAAATATTTTGAAGTCTGAGTGTAATTGATCAGTCTGTAAATCCCCGGGATAGCGGTGTCGGGGCAGAAATCTCTGGCATAAACGTAAATGTAACTTCGTGCTGCCATTGGACGGTTCAGCATTGGATGTCTGGAAGTATGGTTCTAAATTTGTTTAGAAAAAAAAAAGACTACAACGAAGTTTCCAATTTATTAAGAAAACTAGTTGTAAAAGGAAACGTTTCGCTGTCATCTCGACAACATCATCAGGTCTAATGAAAACTGTAAACTTTACTATATATAAATATATATGTAAATATAGCTAAAGGAAGTGTGAAAGTTCAATGAATAACAAAGTTTCCCCTGACAGAATTACTTTAAAACTCGAGACGAAGGACAGGGGTACCCTCCCTAATAGGGTCTGAGAATTGAGCATTAACGATAAGAGGATATTCAACGATTATTTTCAGGTTGGGGCATGAACGAGTTCGGCGGAGATAAATCCAATTTCCTTCGTCTTGTCAAGCTACCGGTCGTGTCTTACCAAGATTGCTACGACAGGAACAAAAAAAAACACAGAGTTGATAGATTCTCTAGTATCTGCGTAGGGACTGTCGACGGTAATCAAACACAGAGTGGTTGTCATGGGGACAGTGGTGGACCGCTGGCCTGTCAAGACGACAACGGTCGGTGGGAACTGCAAGGAGTGGTCAGCTGGGGAGACCACCATTGTGGGAACGCGTATTACTCGGTTTTCACGAGAGTTAGTTCGTTTGTTGACTGGATTGGACAGAAGATGGCGTCTGCTCCTCTTCAAAAAAGTAAGCTTTATATGTAGTTTTCAGTAATATGACATTACGGGAATGCTGACCAGCGGAAGTGAGGTCATACACTAATGCCGCTGACTACTTCGGATAGAGCATTGTGGGCACAGGGGAACACATGACTTGACGTCAACAAAATTACTTATGGTTTTTCTTATGTCAACCAACATGGCGGCAACATGTCTGTTGTCCCTAGGTATGTGCCTTCTGATCCACCATGTTGACAAAATCATTTATGATTTCATTCTAAAATACTTAAGTTTGCTGGCCATGGATTTCAATCAGCTGGTAAAAGTCTTTGAACCATTATCTGCTGCAAATGGTGGTCAAACACTGACCGCCGTGTGCTGTCAGCCAGAAAGAATTTTATTGAAAACTTGTAATTCACTGATGTGCATTTCGCACGAGAAAGGAAATGACGTTCTTGGCGGAAATCAAGCCGCAAAGATCTAACGTAATTTCTTCGTCGAACTTAATTACAATGCTTTGCATTTTTTTCAGCTGTTAAATGCGTGGACACTCACTACTATTGCAAAGAATGGAAAGAAAAGGGGTGGTGTGACCAGAGATACTTTGAACACATGCTGAAGGGATACTACTGCAAGAAAACGTGCGGTGCTTGTTAGAAGCCCTAAACTGAACACAGGCAAACCATGTGAGTGAATAGCGCAACGAGAGAGAAACGTTTGCGCATGCGTCCCTTTGAATTTTATAGTGATAATAAATGCTCCTTTTCTCCTAGTATACAAAACAATTCGCAAGGATACTTTTGTGAGGATACTCACTACTATTGCAAAGAACGGAAAGAAAAGGGGTGGTGATCTTGAAAATTAAAACCATCATATACGAACATCCTGTCTTGTCACGCTGAGTATACGTTGAATCATTGTTGATCTTTGTTTATAAATAAAACGAAATACGTGTCTTATTATCATTCTTGCAGCAAGCTTTAGAAAATTATAATAATAATATAAATGTCCATTAAATAAAAATCTAATAAAAAGGTCAAAGAAAAGCCTTGTAGTGAATACTTTATAACGCGTAGAGCGAGACATGGAGAAACCTGGGGAGGGGGGTTGGGATAGCAGAGAGAATGGATGTCTCTTCAAGTCTTTTCTAACTAACCACTTGTGTAGCTTTTCCCATGTTTTCGCACAGCAAATTTAGTTCGAAAATATTCCAAGTAGTTTCCTGCCGACATAGTCATTTTGTGACAAAGATATTTATTCATTTTCTCGGTACCAGGCGATGATGTCTCGTCCGAGTCGAAGACGCCATCATCAACTGTAGCATCTTCACAATCTTCTTCAATCTGTCGTTGCTTTGCCTTAAATAGGCCTAGCTCTTCTTCAAAATTGTCCTCATTGGCAATTCTCTCCCAAAGAGTTCTATTGAAATATTCATAAAGAGCGCTATCAGCTTTGCTCCAGTTTCGAAGTTGTTCCCTTTGAGCTTCGGTAAAGTTTCTATAGCTTGTTTTCTCAATGAAGTACGATTTTAAGTACAACAAATCGTCTAGTTCCCAGCAGAGCTTTCGTTTTAACATCACTAGCGATTCATCAAGGTGTTCGTATATCAGAACTAGAGTAAATTTATCGCTTATGTCCAAAATGGCGTCTTTGAATACTTGGGGTTTGTGGTAGTCGGCTGTTCGTAAACCGAGATCAAAGAACATGCCATTCTTGATTAGATTCAAGTTATCCTGGAAAAGAAGGAGGATGGCAATAATTAATAATTAAGGTTGGCGTTAAAAACGCTCAAAAATATCTGGCGGAAGCGACGGGGGCGTGGCGAGGTTACTGTCAATGGGTGAGGGGGTGGGGAGGTATTGTACCATTTTCCTCGCCAATCCTTAGGGCGTACGCGCTTCATCTTAAGGGTTTCAGTCCCGCCTTTCCACGGTTCAGTCTCATCCCTCAGCCTTGCTTAAGGATAAATCAACATTTTACTTTGAGAGAAAATGATTCTCGCTTTTTACCTTAAACATGTTATGCTTGATAACATGCTCGATATGCATCTTGGGATTTTCCAGGAACGAGCCAATAGGATCATCGTATTCAAACATGTCCAGCATAGCTGTAAAGTGTTCATGATCGAAGGTAGATTCGAAGAGGGTCTCCGGGTTACGTAACATAGTTAAATATACAGTTCCCTGAGGCATGATTTGGTCCATAATTTCACCATTGAAGCGAGCATGATTGCAAAGGATGTTTGGCAATACCCCGTCATGTATTGATAAATCAAGGTGTCGCCAATGGAAACGAGCTGGCCAATAGAATGTCGAGACGCCACCGTTTGGGATCGCTACCCTAAGATCACGGAGGTCGGCGAAGCGATTGAGGATATTAGTTATGATGTCACTTCCGGTGTGATGAGTCTTTAAGAATAGGATGTTAAATAGTGGGAACTTGCACTTCTCTATCCTGTGAAAGGAAAATTTAATGATTACGACAAAATTGGATAGGGACTATAGGCTAAAGCACGTCATTAATCCAGCACCATTGTCATGAAAAAGCAGAAACAGATCGGTGTATGGCATTAGGAGGGGCATATTGCATATTACTGATTAGCATATTGGAAGTATGAACCTCGATAAACCAACATGCATCACTTATATCTTATGAATTTTTTTTTTTTACCATTCAAATATCAATACTGAAAATATTAAGTTAGGGTGGTATAGGCACTTTAAACATTGAAGGAACTATGTCAAAAAAGACAATACCTTCTATTGGGTACTTTTCGTTGTTCACGATAATCATCCTTACTCAAGATATAATCCTCCACGCCTTCAAGACCAAGGAATTTATTCTGGCCATAGTCAGTTCCCTCTTGAGCAAGAGAAGCAGATTTGTTAGTATGAGTGATCACCTCAAATTGGGGTGACTCATCTGTGGGAACTTCTCTGGGTTTTCGACTTTTTTCTTCGACGTATACGACGTCATCGTTCCAGACCCACGCCGCGTGCTGTAGCTGGAACCTAAAAATGATGAATATTAGTGAAGTGTTCAGGCGTGCTTACCCAATGTAACCTGCAACTTCCATCGCGATCTGATCGATTTGGTGACTGCATAACACATCAAAAAATTATTTCCCTTTCAAAGTTTATTCGAAATGGCCCGCGTTTGGTGTGATTAATAAGATATACAATAAAATAAATATTTGCCCTTGACACTTTCAAAGTTGAAGTCCGATTCCGAGGATCGTTAAACAGTTCTTCCTCAAATTTTGTCTATCCAATGTTATTTTATTACAGCTTCCGTCAAAGTAAAAAGGTTTTCCTCTTCACTAAAGCTTAAATCTTTTCCGATATGGCTCTCGATCCTCTCAGAAGCCCCAGCACCACCCCCCCTCCCCCACCCAAATAAAAAACGTTCTTCTCGTCGTTGCCTTCCAAGAAGAGGAACATAAGCTATGGGTACGAGATTGGTAAAATCTATAGAAGTACCCCGTTTATAACTCAAAGCCTGAACGGTTTAAAAAAAAGGTATGATCAGTAGGTAGATCTGATAACGGTCAAATCATAATGCCATAAATGTCCTTCAAATTCAAGAGGCGTTAGCACAGAAGATGAAACGTAGAATTTAAAACCACAATTACCAGGAAATGTCAGGAAATTTATAACATTTCTCATTCAAACACAGCTATATTGTCTTCCTTATACAAAACATACGTTATTCAAAAGACAAATGTTGTGGAAATACCTGTATGGGTCTCGTTCATCTGTTCTGACGTTCCTTTTAGTGTTTTGGTTGATACTCTTGTTGAGAGTGATGTACGCTGCAATAATTACCAAGACGAAGATGGAAGCGAAGGTTCTTTTTACGCGACAATTGCGAAACTTTCTCATCCTGTGCTGGAAGGCGCTTGAAACATAGTGCCTTCTTTAGTCAAGAGAGCGCCTTTCGATAATATTTTTCATTGTCTTATAATGAAATTTGAAGAAACTTTCTCTTGTCTTAGAGATTCCTCTCGCGCCTTACAAATAATCCGCATGGAATTGCTTCTAGAAATAGCACTTTTATAATGATTTTCGTTCTTTACATTTTTGGGGCTTTTTCCTCCAAGTTAAGTAAAAATGCAAGGTTTTTTTGAAAATGTCTTTTGATCGTGTAAATCGCCTCTTATTTCTGGTACCCGTATTTAGGACCATCAAAATATTTTTAGGGAATAGAAACACCTGTAGGAGCCTGCAGTCATAATGCACAGCTCTATAGCCTGCGTGTGGTTCCCGCGAAAATGAACCTTGATCACACGTCGCGTTGCGTCATGCTTGAAAGCGAGGCTACGCGGGAAAAAAAAGCCTGCCAAGATGAAGGCCGTGTGAAAAATACTCCATAGATTTTGATTGAACCAAAGATCAGATTTTGATGTTCATTTTGCATACTTAATTAACCAAAATCTTGCTTAGTTACCGATTTTTTTTTTTCTTTTTTTGCTCAAAACTCTACGAAGAAATTCAATCATGTACGAGATGACGAAAAGAATGACGATTTCAAAGGAAATATTCTGTAAAGATGCGACATATCATTTACCAATAAAGCAAGACAGCATGTGTATAAGTTTTACATAATCAGTATCTATATTTAAAACTTGGTTTCAACAAACCTTTTTACATCTATAAGTAGTTATCTACATATCCAAGGTAATCGTTTATAAAGGTGACTACATCCACCTCCCCCCCCCCCAGAGAATGATACTTGTTACCCCCTTCCCCCAGCCTGTTCCCGCTCAAAAAGAAGGGCTAAAGGAAAATAAATCTATAATACAGTATGATAAAGCACAGGAAGCCCATGCAAATACACAGAATGCTGCGTTTAAATCATAAAAATTAAAATGATTGCAAATGGGAAAATTTCATTTTCTCGTTTTAAGATCCCTTTTTTCCCTACAATATTGTTCACTAACTCCCTGTTACGATCCGGGGTTTGAGTATAAAATATGATATATTAAGGATTGTGGTCGTTACAATCGCCATGTTATCGGTTGGTACGAAGTATTCCTCCTATCGATAATGCATCGGCTAACTTTCGTTGTTATCGTCGGTGAAACGGTGAACTATCGGCAACGTATCGGCACTCTATCATTAAGGTATCAATAAGCTATTATCATTGATTGACGGTTCGCTATGATCAAGTTACCTTTAAGCTATCCGTAATTTATCGGTAAACTATCGGAATCCTATCGGACGCCTATCGGCAAACAATCGATGAGCTATCGATATACTGTCGGTTTTAGCAGTAGACATTTCCTTTCACCGAAATCATGGACGCACCACATGTGTAGGGATTTGTATTCCAAACCCAAGCCATTACGTACTAAGAATATACAATTTAACCAAGAAAGCATAAATAAGAGGGAAACTGCTTAATTACGCGCGCGTATTGTAAATTTCCGGTTGAGCTATTTTTAGTAACCGGATGCAGTTTAAATTTCACCTAACCCTACTCACGCTCGCGCTCTTTCCATTTATTGTTTTGATCACTGATGACGCACGGAAGTAGAGTAAGGCTACATTTAAACTGCATCCGGTTACTAAGAATAGCCTCAACCGGGAATTTACATGGCGCACGCGTTATTAAGAAGTTTCCCTCTCTTATTTCTGCTCTCTTGATTTAATTCATAAATGTATACAAATAATTTGAGGATATCTTCACTTTTTCTTTCTTTCTTGGGCGCATTTGGGACAATACCTGAAAAACGAAAATGAAACCCAGCTACATTAAATTTTTTTTAGGATTGAAACCTCTACTTTGGGCCTGATTTCCGCCCATTTCAGACTAAGTGTCATACTCTTGAGAATAAGATTCTTTGTTTGATTTGTATCCATATTCATGTGTCTTCTCATGTGCAACCGTTAAACAAAAAATGATACTTGAAGAAATAACATGGCGTCTGAAATTATGCCTCAAATAGACTCAAGCTTTAATTTAGTCAACTAACAAGAGGCTGGCGCAGAGGGTGAGGCAGGCACAGAGGGTGAGGGAGGCGCAGAGGGTGAGGCTGTCACAGAGGGTGAGGGAGGCGCAGAGGGTGAGGCAGGCACAGAGGGTGAGGGAGGCGCAGAGGGTGAGGCAGGCACAGAGGGTGAGGGAGGCTTCAAAGGGAGGTAAGGGATGAGGAAACTCTATGAGGAAGTTGGAGAAATTTTACATTTCAGTGTACAGATTTGTCTTCTTGTAGAATGATTCTTTGCAATCACTAAAGCTGTAATGCAGAGAAGGCACTGGAGGTGGGCAGCAGAATTAAGGTGGCTGCATGTAAAGGGTGAGTAAGTGTGAAAGCCTGGCTTTCAATTGAGACAGAATTGGAGTTGAAGTTAGAATCAGATTCTTTGCATGAAATTTCAAGTGAAAACTGCTCATCATAAGAGTAAGTACAAGCCAAGTAAAATGAATTCTTCAGATTCCTCTGATTCCATTGTGACATGCTTCCAACTCTGATTCAACTCCGTTCCCTAGTGTTCACTTAAAGGTAAAGGTGAAGCACCTATATTTAACGTCGGTAGTTCCTTCAGTTGAAATTCAACTGCTATCAACGGAAGCCGACGGTGCGCACTCTACTTCGTCATAAGCTGCTTCCGATTCCGACTCCAATAATTGGAAGCAGAATTATTCTGCTGCAAAACAAGGCTGAAGAAGGAGTTTGACAAAGTTTACATTTCTACAAGAACATACTTACAGCATTAACTCCAACTTACCATTTTCCTTTTGGTTTTGCAGTGAGTCCAACACAGGGGAAGTGAAACCATTCAATAGGACACTGAAAGAAAAACAGCAAGGTCATCCAAATGTTATCTGGGCACCAAAAAATAAAAATAAAACCAAAGGCTAATCATAAAAGTTGAATAAAAAAATCAAAAGTTGTGGTTTGAGAAAACCGGAGAACCTAGAGAAAAACCCTCTTGTCAAGGGAGAGAACAACACATCAAACCAACTAAACTCACATATGATCAAGTCCAAGGTGGGGCTTGAACCCGGACCACAGCTGTGAGACAGGTAACCCACTACGCCACCCTTCCCAAAGGTTCCTGGTTAATTTGGGGGCAGGGAAAATAGAATTGGGGAGGTAATCCACTTGACTATCAAGCGAAAGTAGAGATGGTGCTGGGTGATTGCTGAGGTGGCAGAGGTTGAGGGGAATATGGTAAAGTTAAAATACCAACCATACCTCAATATTATCACATCCAATCATCTCACCATATGAAACCTGCAATAAAAAAATTTTTTTTTTACTTTGCGAACACACTAACCGGGACCACTTGAATAAAACGGACTAATCAGATAATAGTAAACTAGACAGAGATTGAACTGATAACATGCGTAAGCCAATCAGATTATTTCGTTCCCACGTTCTTATTATATCGATGTTCTATCTGATTGGCTGGTCAAAAATATTGTACTACATATTGCAATATGATTGGTTAATGATACAAGTTTATATGTATCAGAATATATATGAAATATATATTTGTACTGCGTTTGTAATGTATGAAATTGAGCCGATCCTCGCAGTATATGAAGCAACATATGCAGCTGCAAATTGAAAGACTCAGAAAAAATTCTGAGTCTTGAATGGGATTTGAATCCATGTCCTGGAGATTCTGGTGCCATGCTCTAACCACTGAACTACCAAGTCTCATATGAGACTTCAAGGACACATTGGGTGGGTTTATCGGCTTGATAGGAAAGATATAAATGTGTATGAGATACAATTTTATTTAAGTGGTCTTGGTTGGAGTATCCACACAATAAACAACACTGAAAACATCTTAAAAGGAGGTAAAAGAAAAAAAGTACATCCTATATCCCCTATGTGTATGAATAAAGATGTTACCTGATGACATATACAGTAAGTTGGCTCATTCGGGTCTACAGGCATATCAAGAACTTGTACAACCTCAGGTGAAAATAGAGTAGCTGTAACACCAAGGCTCTTAGCTGGACTCGTATCTCGTCTAGAATTTGAAGGAAAAACAACTACATTTAGCAGACTTATTTCATCAACAATACATGTAATTCACAAGTGAGCTTCACTTCCCAGAAGCTGATGTCTCCTCACTTTACCCCAAACACTACTTACTTCTTTTTCTTTTTAGCTGGTTCGTCTGCTTTTCTTTTACTCATTCTTCCTCTTCCCTCTGGTATGAACAAAGAAATGCAATGAAATGAACATGAATTTCTCATTTTTCAGTTTTTTCCCCTAATTTTTTTCACCTTTTCTATCTCTTTTTTTCATTGAAAAAATATACTACAATTATAATTTCTGCATGTGGAACTTACTTTTAGGTGGAGTGATTTCTTCTGTATAAAGAAAGACAACACAAACAAATCAGAATGAGTTAGAATTACTAATAGAAAATATCCATTGAAAATTGATTTTCAAATTAATAGATACATGTTATCACACTGTAATTGAATCGCTGATACAGAATTGAATAATTGAATGAAGACAAGAACGAAGCAAGACAAACAGCAAAAAAAATCTAAGAAAAATCACCTTCATAGTCAGACAATCCTGCTTCTTTGGCTTTCTGTTCTTTTAAGTCCATTTCAAATCGCGCAAGATCTGAATCCAATTTTCTAATGTGTTTATCAACCTACAAATTAAAGTCAGAACGTATTGAAACATACCAATTTTTACTTCTTATGATGTTAAACTGAATCACATGGTCACATAGCGAGAAAATTAATGGAAAATTTCTCATTCTAATGCTTATGATTATACTTACGTCACCATGTGAACGTAGGCTAATTACATTATTAGGGGTTTCATTAAGGATTAAGGACTGGGGGTTAAAGAATGCTACAGTAAAAGAGCAAAATTCTCCTTAAACTACCATTTATAGCTTGACAGCGATGTTCACTTAGACTTTCAGGCTAGTTCACGGCTTTTCCCTATTATTTCAAAGCTTAGTGAAACCCCTAAGGTACCTAATGAACAAATGCAACAAAGTGGTATAATAATTGTACAAATTTGAAAATGTTCTACTTGGAAGTGTAGTAAAAATATTTATAAAATAACTGTCCTAAATCTTGCATTCTGATTGATTGCGAGTGTGCTATATGAGAGCACACAGCACGGGTGTGCACTTTCAGTTTCGTCATTCATGTAATAATTTGTATTTTGTAAAAGATATAAAAAAATTGCTTGCTGTGCTGTGCTGTGTGGAGTTATGAATCACTTGTGGATTGGCAGAACACTCAGGAAGTTTCGAGAAGCACTCCACTACGTGTCCTGCTTCTCCTAACACTTCTCTCATGTTCTGCCAAACCCCAGCGTGCTTTATGACTGCACACAGCACCCATCGTTTTCTATTTCTTTACTGGAGAAGCAGATATTGTATTTACCATTTCGTAAGTTTGCATTGCTAGTTGTACTTTATCATCCACATATTCTTTACTTTTAGAGAAAGCAATTTCTATTTTCTTCAGGTGGTCAGTTCTCTGCCCCGAGTCCATTTCTCTTACCCCGGATACATAATCTTCAGACAAGGTGTCTATTTCTTTCATTAAATCTGAATAGAGAAATAGATTAGCTGTATACGTCTGGGCCTGGTTGTACAGTAATAAGGATGGATAGTACTATCCGATGGATAAATCCTTATCTAGAGGATAAATAAATGCTGACACCCAATAAATTCATCCCGGCACTGGATAGGATATGTAGGCACTGAATAGAGAAATAGATTAGTTTTACACATCTTGACCTGGAGGTACTGTACAGGACGTAGGATGAATAGCAGGACTAAGGATGACCATTGTCAAACCACGAATAAGGTCTATTTATGATACACTGGATATCACAGTAACTGGCCTGGATACTCATGCTTTATATCCTTTATACTCATGCTTTGTATCCTTCATTGGTTCAAAAGCTTCTACTCTTCTGCACAATTACTAACGATGTGTCCAAAATTAGTGTGAAAGAGCTACAAGAGAATGACTGGAAGAGGGAGGAGAAAGGAAAGACGAAGACTGAAAGTGTCATTACGCCTCATAAAATAGTTATATTTCACATGTACCTTGTGTTCTTTGGTCCAAGTCTCTCATCAAAGTAAAATTTCTTTGTAGTTCAAAGGGAAGATTCTCAATACCTAAGATAAAGCATCAATTGACAGATGTAAAATATTGCTAACAATATAATATTGTTCTGCTAACAGTGGAATCTCTCAGGGTTTTCATTAAGAGTCTGGGATCGGAGAATGTTCCAATAACTGAGAAAAACTATTAGGGGTGCATTGTTAGACTAACTGTGGGTTAGTGGTAGGGATAGTGGTAAGGGAAGCGCCGGTTGCGTGCGCTGCTAATGTGCCTGCCTCTCACCAATGTGGCACGAGTTTGAGTCCTGCCGATCTCGATGTTGTATGTGGGTAGAGTTGTTTGTTGGTTCTCTCCTGTGCTTCGAGGGTTTTTCTCCGGATTCTCCAGTTTTCCTCCCTCCTCAAAAATCAACTTCTAAATTCTAATTCGATCTTTGGGCTTTCACTTAGTTTGGAGCCTAGCTCTGTTGTGATTGTCCCACGCTGTGATACAACAGTGAAAGCTTTGTAGATATGTAAGTTAGAAGACATTGCAATGTCTTTGGGATACATGATACTCATGTTAGAAGTCAACTGCCAACAAAACATGAGATTTTGAGTTCCTTCCAAAACTGATCATTATCCAGGAGTAAATAAATGATGTGGAAATAATGAGACAATTTTTTTTTCTGGGTTGGAAGTGAATGGAACAGCGCAAAGCAAAAGAATATTTGAGAATGCAAAAAGTACAACCCATCAACAACAGCTGTTCATTGTTCATTATGAGAGTTAACTTTTTAAAATGAATCAGATACATGTATATGACTGTATAATGTTGAATTTTAATTTTTGAGTCCAGATACCAAGTTTTTAAATATTTGTTAAATGCATTCAAAACCACAAAATTATTAAGAATGTTTTATAAATGACGACAATGGATTAAGAGGATTTTATGAATGTTATCATTAGTTTGAATAAAGTGAGATAAAATGTACATGCAATATGAATACAGAAGAAACTACATTGTTCTATATGCCTTAGTGGAAGTTAAATATATTTTTTATGTTTAAGGTTATGAATGTTATGTTGCAATAATGTTAAATTGTTCACATAATTTGATTGTGTTATAGGACCTCAGATCTAATCCACTGTTTCCCCATTTCAGACCACATGTCATTCCCTAGAGTATCATTTCTTTGTCTCACAGTTGCACATGAGAAGACACATATGAATACAAGTCGAAGCAAACAATATTATTCTCAAGAGAATGACACATGGTCTGAAATGAGCACAACATTACGCTCAGTGGATTTGGTCCACAGTCCATTTCTGAGATAGTGAAATCGCTGCATTGTGGTCTAGCTTCGGTTCAAACATCTTTTGTTTATCTTGCCTTATATGGTGTTGTTTGTACCGAACCTAGACTACAATGCATCATGTATATTGAACTCAAATCAAAGTAATCTATATGGTATAAGAGCTTTGTGCTTGTTAGTGTCCTGTAACATTCGTAATCAAATGACGTAAGACGATCAACAAACGTTTAATTATCGATCTGCTAACATCTTAGTGAGTGAGTGAGTGAGTGACACATTTGCATATTCAGACCCCTCACAATGACTTGTTTCTATGCTTCGCGTATCCACGAGTTAAAAAGGCCTATTAGGAGACATATAGATGCAGAAGCAGAATAATTAATACATGAACTTGTTGCTCTTATTAGCTTCATTGGATAATTTAACGGTTAAGGTACCTGAAAAGGAAAAGATTTCCCCGATTCTTGATTCGCTTGTGTGTGTCATCTTTCTTTAGACAGCTGCATTGAAATTCAGTTGATTTGTTACTTAGACATATTACAACATATTAATTGGGCTATGTGCGTATGCCTGATAATAATCTCATATAAAATCATTATATTGTATGTTACCATATCATAAATGATAAGTTGTGCAGTATACTAGTACGGTATTTCAGGAAATTGAGTTATTTGTTACTTAGGCCCTGTCCAAATTATGCCAGATAAATTTGAATCCTGAATTTTTATTCTATTCAGTTAGGCCTACCGTCCACACTAGTCTGGGCGAATCCCGAACAATTCTTCACCGAAAACTGAATTTTTTTGAATACAGTCTCCAGGGAAGAATTTGAAAACACCGGCTAGCCGTATTAGTGTGGACGGAGAACATTTCGTATCCAAATTTTTTCGGATACGATGACCTCATGATTGTCATGGGAACATGACAGGAAGGATAAAAATTCACCAGTGGGCTCAATTTCAGCTTCGATGCACATGTTCAGATGTGCAATGAGGCATTTTTGCCACCTCCGATCGGACTAGTGTGGATGCGAAACATCTTATCTGTTTCCATGTGTGGACGGAAAACTTTTTTTTTCGGTTTTGGTGTGTAAGTTGCGGATTCAAATTTATCCAGCATAGTGTGGACGGGTCCTTAGACATATTACAACTTGTTAAACCAGAAACCCATTATATTCAGAAGACTGGGAATAATAAGCTGAAGTTATTTACTGTAAGCTTTTAAGTAATTTTTCATGAATTATTAGTAATAATTTAATAATATTTTAGGATTATAATTTAATATTATGGAATTATTAATGTTATAATATTATAAAATACCACAAAATAAAAGTGGTATGATTAAATCATAATAAAATTATGAACGAAATATTCAGATAAAATGATTTGGATTTATTGAATAACATTACCTCATGCACAACGCAATAATATGGATTTCATTAATTCTTAATTAAAATAAATAAATACAAAATAAGATTTCAAAGCGCTATTAAAACTCTCTCTAAGTATCACACGAGCTGAAACTCATTAATTATGACAAATATAATTAATTTAGGTGAGAAAGACAAGCTTATAGTTATTTTTGCAGCGTTTTTTTTACGGGATAACAAAATGGCGGGATATACGAAAAGCGCTCGGAAGGCTGTACTTACTGTCAAGATAGCTGTCTAAATACATCCTACTAGCCATCAATTTGGGCCCAGAATTGTTCCTAGATTAATTCCTGATCCAATGCTTGGTGATTTTTGGGTACTTTTGAACTATTTTGGCGTTATTTAAGGCAGAAAAGTTTATATTTTTTGCCGGGTTTTTCAGTCTTGGCACAAAATGCCTTCCGCGGCAAAGCAAAGCTACTCGTCACGTGACACATAACCCAGACCTCTTGAAGTTTCACTAAGCACAGGAACCCCAAAAGAAAATATTTAATTTGAAAATTTAGTGAGGTGTACGGCACTTTGAAGTGATACGTTTTTATATTTTCAAGACAATTTTCGGCAATAAAATTGCCATCTTATTTCTTTGTAACACTAGCACATTTTTTTTGAGAAACTACCGTGCAAAAACATCAAAAACTATCATTCCTAACATATCCTAACATCATGTCCGTCTGCCCGAGTGTCTTTTAAAAAATATATATATAAAATATGTAATGATTACAAGAAAGTCAGACGGACAAACAACTAAGAACAATAAATCTGCGACATGTATTTAATCTGATCGAAACCACTTATGCTCACTTCACACCAACCTCAAGTCAGGCCGGGGCGTCACCGGAACCCGGCCCGCCGCACGCCCGTGTAATCGCATTGTAAGTAGCGCCGCTCAGCTTAGACTAAGAGCCTGAGGGAAAAATGCGAAGAATTTCTGTAAACGCACCTGAATAAGGCGTGGTTAGTCAGTTTGGTGTGGCATTGGCGATGACTCAGGGAAGTATCACTTCCTACCCTGGTCCAGAGACTCGTAAAATCGTCGAGCCTCTGGGACCAGGGCAATCAATACCCTGCTTGCAGAGTACTTTTAATTTTCTGCCAAACGTTTTGGCCATCCTTGCCCTACGAAGAAGAAAAACAACCTCTGCTCGCAGAGTAAAGTATAACTATACTGCATGCGCACGTATCACTTGCAAAATTATAATCATAAATTGTAATTCTTATCAAATTCTCTAATTTTGTAGATTAATTAGTGAATAAAATAAGTCTAAGAGGCTTTTCTTTCACTAGTAGCAGGCGCATTCCTTTTGTTTTCAGGACGCGGGTTATGAACAAGTCAAATCAAGGTGTTCGAACTTAATTGCTTCATCAACAGACGATTGAAAGTCTTTTGACTTATCAATTCAAACAGGTCGTAGAATTGAATTATTATTGTTATTCGCTTTTGTGTGTGTGGTCTTTTATTGATGACTCTCACTTTTATACTTAATAACGATAAAGAAAGTCTCATCCCTAGAGCTTTCCTTCCTCCTTGAACACCACTGAAGAACTATCTAGTGATGCGCAATCTGTCGACGAGATTGAATCGTGAATGGGTACGATGCAGATATTCTTGCTAATAAATTTTCGTCTATATTTTTTTTCGTGAGCGCAATGTACAAATACTAATTGATACCTGTGTCATGTCAGATCGCCCTTCCGCCACAAAACCAGGCTAGTGGGACATCACCTAATATGGTAGATATGGTAGAACAGAGAAAATGACCTTGAAAAAGCAGAGCCAATGTTTTAGCAGCCTGTGGTGAGCGTCGTAAGCCTTCCCGCGCCTTCATTCTCCTAGGGTTGTCAACCAAGTGAACTAAGAGAATATTTCTGATCATGTAATGATAGACGGGAGGGTGGCAAGTCAAGACGAAGGAAACTTTCGGGGGTAAGGGGAATGGGGGCAGATTGGAGATTAAGAGCCCCCACCCCCTCCCATTCCCCTGGAAAAAAAAAAGAAAACCCAGTCCTTTTTGCGATAGACTTTTTTCTTAACTCTTCCGTGACCTAAAGAGCTGCGGTATATATTACATACGATTTAGAAAACCGTCTACATTGCTGTCTACTTAGGCGGTCGGATGGTAACCAAACTCCTGGTATGATAACACTAGAGGAACATTATGATATCATATTCAGTTATACTCTCCTTTAAATACGATATAATTAAAATTCTAGATCTATGTTTGTCCGCATCGGAAGAATTTCAATTCAAGTCCATGTTCATGGTCATGTAAATTTTAGGCGGCAAAACTAAACACCGGCGCGCCGCGGCCAAAGCACGTTTTTTCTATGCTAAGCGCGGAATCAATTAAACAGTCATACAAGTATCCATACTTTAAACTTGGAATTTGTTAATTTTTTTCTTAGCAAAACCATACCATCTTCTCGTCGTCATCGCTTTCGGCTTGATTTGCATCGTATTGCGCACGCGTTCGAATTGCGTCATGACCGATATCGCGCGACGCACTGTGTTTCGTTGTATTTCCTCAAGATTTCAATGTAAAGATACTGTAATAAACTGGGTTTTTTTACGCGCACTGAAGAGGAAATTCCCATTTTTTACTTCAAAATTACGTATTGTACCGAGATTAATGTCTTGAAATCTCTCTCCAAAAGGAGATGTAACCTCTGCTCCAGATAAAACTCGCTGTAGCTGTATTTTTCTCCCCAGATGAAGCAACGTTATTTGGTGTACAATTGCGGTCCATTTTTAATAGCTTTCGTACGAGTTCTGAGACTGATTGTCCGCACCTTGCTCCATTGTTGATCACCGCCTTGATTAGGCAAGCCTAGTATCGCATTGTATTGGCGTAGCTCTTTATCTTTTCTTTATCTCAATCATTGATGGTTTTAAGGAATGTTAGGAGTAACAAACACAAGCATTGTGTCCAATTGTAATCAGTATAAGAACAACCATACCTAAGGAGTCGTATCGATAGTGATCTGGTAATTGCAATTAAGGCTGAGTTCAGCTTATATCAGTTTCTTCAGTCGCCCCAGGCAATGCAGTCTGATTCATGCCAGCCTAAACAAATGAACAATGGATTTATAAATCTCGGTTTCCAGTCAAGCGGTTTGATATTTCATCTTGTCTATCGAGTTTATTAGCAAGAGAAGATTTAAAGAATAAACCTACACTACTAGCTTATAAAACCTGGCACAGAAGTAACACTAGACAAGACTCTATAAGACTAGTCTGAGGCTAAACTGAGAAATAATTGCGATTCGTTTCTTGACTTGTACATTTATTTGTAAAGTCGACAATTGCGTTCGTCAAAAAGAAATCATACGTCTTACAGATACTAATATCTTTATTCTCTTAGCATATAAACCAATATTGAATTCATTCCATTCCGGTCTCTCTCGCAAATGATTATGCAAGAGCAACGAATTATATCAAAATCTCGATATTAAACTGATACTGGGAGTAGATATCGCGCTCTCTCGGCCCTTATATATGTACTTATGGTGATAGGGTAATTAAATTGCAAGGTATAAACTGGCACAGTTCTTATCGTAGATTTGCAGGTCCGAGGCAAAGGTTGCAATGTGTTCGTGGTACTGGCTTGACTTTGATATTTCGAATAAGATACGACGTACGCGTGAGGGTCGGGGTGGGACGGGGGGGGGATCAGTTAATCTCAGTGAGTTTATTTAGCAGCCGGCTCATTCACTCCGCTCAGTTAATTGCATGCATCCCTTGGTATAATTTTCAGTGATCTTGGTCAAGCTTAAGAAATAAAATGATTTAAAAAATGTAATATGATGAAAAAAAATTGGAAAAGAAACAGAAAGGGAAAAATGAAAGAAAATTAGATGAAATTTAAGAAAAAGACTTTTAGGAAGAAAAGGAAAGAGGGGAAATTGAAAAAGAGGAAAAATAAAAAATAAAAAAGACTGAAGAAGGAAAAGAGAGAAAAAAAAAAAGAAAGAAAAGTGAAGAGAGAAGGAAAAATCAAAGAGAAAGAGGAAAGTGATGACTAAAAACGAAATTTCGAACTCATTTTTCTTCCCTATTTCTGCTGCATTTATTTTTCCGATTATATTTTTCCAACCAATTTTACACAATTTTCGTTGGGAAAATTCTGGATCAATATCTTATAACACGTACAATTTCAAAAATTATTAGAACTCGCAAAAATATTGGAACCTCTTGCCTACCTATGACTAACAATTTTGATATCTTAACTGAACAATAAGAACGATTTATTTGAGTTTCCAATCATGACCTGCTATTATGAGCTGTTCCAACCCCAGAGGACTACGTTATAAATAGATCAATGACTAACTTCGATTAATAGTTAATATATATTAATAATTCTACCTCAAAACCATTAAAATGACGTATGTTATATTTAGAGCACATTTGTTATGAAATCTTGGTATTTTTTAGTATTTTGACACCATTTTTAGCGAGTTATTTATGATGTCTTTTGTTATTGTGGTTTATGGGCTTCCTGTGTTGAAATTTAATTCCACAAGTCATGGCTAAATTTAGGTCTGACTCAGTCAGATTAGCATGAGAAATATTCTAGGGTTATGACTTGGAAACTAAACAAACATTTTCCCTTGACAACAGGTTAAGACAAAAGAACAAAGACGTCGAAGCCAATTGGTTCGTTGGTAAAAGGGGCCATAATGATGTCAGTTCAAGCCAATCAGAGAGCGAAGAGTATTTAGTAGTTTATACTGGCAACCCGCGAAAATGCATGGATACAGAGTTGAGCGCCAGCGGAAGAAAACTTTGTTTTGAAGGTGATACCACGATGTCAATAACAAAGTGCATGCAAAATCAATGGTAAATTTCTCGAGGATATTTTTTCACATTTACAGCTGGCCTATAGTGAAATCATAGCCATCGGACAAATATATTAGATTTTTTGGGGGTTTAGATCTTTGGTATCAAGATTGGAGCCATCTTGCAGCTACGCTACTGACCTTCGTTCATATCCAGCCATATTTAGATAGGGTTCTAGAATTACTACGAGAAAAAGAATACAAAATCAGATGAATCCCTAGAGGATATTTTTATGGAGCAAAATGGAGAAGAGTCAACCACAAAACCAGTTTCAAAATAGTAATCACTTAGAATGGAGAAATCCGAAGAGCCCTTGCTCTCCATGTTCGCCCGACTCACCGCAGTCACCACCACCACTTGAAATACGTGGAAAAAGTTTGTCTCTATCGCGACAAAAACCTGTAATTAAAGAGAATTTCACTCGAGAACTTACTAAAAGAGGACGAAAGCAGCGACTATTGCTCTCACAACATGGTGGATTAAGTAATTGTAAGTTGAAAAGAAGAGAAACCTCTCCGGACTTCCATCCTCAACATGAGCTTCGGGTTAAACCTAAACGAGGTGAGTATAGAGTATATTATGACCTAAAATGATCGCGTTTTTTCTTTGTTCATTGATTTTTTTTTATTACACATTTATAAAGAATTGTATCTTAGATAGAAGGATTTAACACTAAAGCTTTATTTTTTAATGCTATATCGTTTTAAGGTATACTTAGCGTACGTACCATACTGTCTCTATTTTAAGCCAAGGGGCATCGTGTTACTAGTAATAAATAATGCACGCGAAGTTTAAAACCCGTTTGCCATCCGCAAAATTACCAAACATTACCAAACCTTCCTAAATACTAAACGATCTCTCTTTCCTACGAATGTAGAGGAATATTAGAGCAATCGGCGTTTGCACGAGTATTTATAGTCGACGTACAGTCGTTATAATGATCTCTGAAATGAGCAACTTGCATTGATTTCAAAGTACTGACGACGAGGTTATATAATCGCTTCGATATATGAACTTATAAAATTTCCAAGCTTGTGTCATTGTTGATTACTCACTTGAGAGAGCTATCCCTTTATTTACGTTGTATTCCTTAGGAAACACTGTTTTATTGTTATGCTAACGAATGTTCCGTGTACAAACAATGAAGAGTCAATCGATCGTGTCCAACACAGCCTTCAATCGCACGCTAATATTAGCTCAATTTTTAAATTTTTAGATCGATTTTGTCTATAATTTAAAAAAGAAAGGATAGCACTACTGCCAAAAATAAAAAATGAGTCGCAAGAGAAGTAATTTACTGTAACAAAGAAGTAAATATACAAAGATTCGGCTCTTATTATCCGTCTAGACGATATCCTGGATGGATAGGCCGGTCCTTCGCGCAACAAATTGTTTCAAATTTCACCCAAACATTAAAACCTCATAATTCTCACACAACGAAATAAAGTATTAATTTTTAAAGCATTAAATGATAATCTAGTGCGTTTTCTTAATATTTTGGTATCAAAAGTAAAAGCAATATCTATATACGTATTTGTTATAGGTTCACTACGAGTAAATTGAACCACCACGAGTGAATTGTAACCAAATATCTAGTCTGCTGTAGAAGTTCTATGGGACAATTTCATTTTGAAGTCTTGCCAGCATTGTTGATATTCCATTCCTAGTTCCTTAAAAATTAGTAAACTTCCTTATTACAAATGAAAATGAAACTCGAATATTGATTTTGAGTCGTAGTTACGAGGTTGTTGCTATAAATACTGAGTTCTTGTTTACAATAATAAGTAAAAAAACACATCTTAATGTGAATCCACTGCAAACCTACGTAAGCGACACTCGGAAATTCCACCTTTTACCTGTACATCTATCACTTATCATAGTCAACAGGAAATCCTAAAGATACGCAATCGTACCTATCCAACCAAGTTTTCTATTTAGTTTTTCTTTTCATTTTATGACGTCAAATCAAAATTAAAAATTTCCTAAAGTTTGAAAAAAGTTGCTTTGTTCGTATTCCCTTCAGAGAAAACTCTGAAACTAGGTTCCTTATTCCTATCCAAGATGTGAAAAGGTGATACATCCAAGCTTATTAGTACAAAATAGTGCAAGCAATTTGTTTTTCGTTGGGCCAAGTACAATCAATTTACTTTACACTCAATGATATTACCATCCATTTCTATAACAACCATTTCACCCACAGTTTATTGCTTGTCACCTTGCAAAGAAATAATGTTACTAAGGTACATTATCTGTTCAAAAAAAAAAAAAAAAAAAAAAAAAAACACTATATGCATTAATTCTCATAGTCAAGTTACCACACAAATGATAAATTAATTAATTAAATTTATAGTAAGAGAGGCCTTTCTTAAAATAAGGTAATATTTGAGAATTAAACACGTTTGCATGATAAGTATGATTGCCAATTTTTGCCACAGTCTTAATGCCCGTTGTAATGAAAGTTAAGCTGAAGAGGAAGCAGGGGTCAGTACAAGGGGATCAGTTTCTCTAATAATCCTTGTGATATGAAAATTCTTTTTGATAAGGAATTCCAGATTGTACCAAAGCTATGAAGTTAGAAATTTGATGGTAGCTAGCTCACATGTATGAATTCAATGTGAAAGTGGGCGGGTCGAGGGAGTGGGCTCATGTGCAGTGGCTTGGGTGTCAAATCACTAACATGTGGCTTTAGCCATCAACTTATGGAAGTCCACCAGTATTTGAGTTACACAAAATATTATTGAGGCATGCAAAGAGAAATAAATATATTCATTTAAGTATTCAGCTGTAAATGATTTTTGAGAGTTAAATTCATAGATTGCCAATTAACAATAAACAATTGGAAAAGATGATTTTTGCTAATAACATGCATGCAAAGAGAAATAAATATATTCAGCTGTAAATGATTTTTGAGAGTTAAATTCATAGATTGCCAATTAACAATAAACAATTGGAAAAGATGATTTTTGCTAATAACATGCATGCAAAGAGAAATAAATATATTCAGCTGTAAATGATTTTTGAGAGTTAAATTCATAGATTGCCAATTAACAACAAACAATTGGAAAAGATGATTTTGCTAATAACATTTAGTGGTAAACAGTTCTATGTTAAACAATTAATAGAATGTACAGAATTTTGCTCTCTATTAAGTATTATTTTAATTTTAATGATTTTTCACACACCTCATTACTCATTGAATTTATATCAACAATAGAATTAATACTACAGCTGTAGTTGATTAAGTGACTTGTTTTAAAATTAAACTTGTATTTAAATCTTTTGCAACATGATGTTTCTAAAATATTTAAGTCTCTATTGTTAATTTGATTTTTTCTGTTTCAAAGAACCTCTACCGATGAGAATGAGAGCACTACCTCAATCGTTCTTCCACGAACCCCATGAAATCCAAACAAGCTCTCTCAGCTCTGGCAGCACATTACCGGCCTTGCCGCCACTGTTTCATAATGCTAACAACACCGGCTATGACGTCAGTGTCCTTAGACCTGTCACACCCCCAGAGGAAAAGATAAACCCACGACCGCCGAAAGAAAGAAAAGTCTCATATGCAACAGGCACTAGTGAAGATTTACTGTATAAGTTGTTTGAACCAGTAGAAGAAGATAAAACAAAAAAGTTTGTCATTAAGAGGGGAAGGTGAGTGATTGATAAGATGGTACATATTGTGATAACTAGTAGAGAGGGTTAAATTGAGGTCAAACTAAGAAAGAAATTCATGCACAAAGTCATGGCAGATCTGCATAGCATAGGTGTGTGATAAGAAAGGGGAGAATAATTTGTCCTTTTTTCATTCTTCCATTTTTTCATTCATTTCCTTTCTTTACTTTCCACTCATTTACCAATTCGTTCCTTTCTTATTTCCCTACCTCCCTTTCATTTATTTATTTTCATTTTTTATTTTCTCTCTCATTTATTCACATGTTCATTCATTCATTCACATGTTCATTCATTCATTCTCTCATTTATTTATATGTTTATCATTCATCTCTTTTCCCTTCCTTTCTCTCTGTCATTAATTCTTTTTTTATTGAGTCAACCACTTCCTGGTTGGCTGAGTTGGTTGGGCACCAGAATATTCAGGGTCTGAAATTAACTTGGGAGTTAAGTGGTCCTTTGGACAACCATAATCTAATTCTTAGTAGTCCAGAGCAAAACTTAAGAGTCCCACTTGCACGCCTATTTTGTAGAGCCTGAATGACAATGGTCAGCGGTTAGCTATAATGCAGAAGATTTAATCAAATTTGTCAGCGATATACAATGGCTTCCTACGAATGTGTTATTTCAAGTTTTTGAAAGTTTATCAGTTGAAAAATGAACTTTGTAGGATTCAAGCAGAAGAAATATAATTTAGAATTATATTTGGACTTTATGGACTCTCTTATTTTTTATTTTTTTATAAAAAAAACACCTAGGCAAAAACGTAGGTTGTCAGAAGGACAACCACATTCCAAAAATTAGTCATCATTTGCAAATTTTAGTCGTCCCTGACCTCAGGTTGTGGGTTTAAGCCTTGGTCAGACCAACACTCAGGACCTTGAAATATCTGAGTAGAAGGTTCTGCCTTTGCTCTAAATATACATGCAAATGGTTAGACCTTCTCTGTGGCTCAGACAACCATGTAAAATGGCAGCCCAGTCTTATTCAAAGGCATTAAGAATAGAGAGCCACAAGGTTTTTCAATTGCAGCTTTCGCATGTAATCCTCTCTTTAAATAAAGTTTACTTATTTATTTCTTCATCCCCTCTCATCTATTCACTAATCCACTCTTCTTTTTTTTTTTTGATGTTTCTTCCTCCCTTCCCCCGATCTGCACCTCTTTCCCTCATAAATTTTTCACTCATTCTCTCCCTTGTTCATTCATTCATTTTTTCCCTTTCAGACCAAGAAGAGTTCAATCAGATCTTACCCCAAACATGTTACCAAAACTAGAAGAGGATCCCCAGTTGGTACAAAATCTCGCAAACAAATTATTCCCTCAGCTATCAATTGAAAACAAACTCAAAGGGATTCAACAATCGCAGACATCGTTATCATGCGTTTCAGTTCAAGATGGTGAGAAATCTGTAACATTACCTTCGTTAAGTGTAGATCAAAATTACTCTGCAATGCTTCAGGAAATTGTCGCTAACATGTAAACTAATTTCATACTTGTAAGAACCAGCCCTGCCTTTATCTTATTATTTGATTTATGAGTGATAATATTATATTCAAGGTTATATTATTAACTATTATTATTATAACATGTTATCATGAATTAAGGCATGCATGTATAATTAAGCTGTCAACTAAACATCAACAGGCTAAAAAGAACGGCCTTTAAACTAATGTGGATGGTCATCATGACCAGTGAATGACCAGTGTTATTTTTAGCCCTATATCAATGAATCATTATCATCCAAATTAATTCATTGAAATTAAGTTTTTACAGACTTTAGTCAAAGCCAGGTTCCATTTAATGTACTGTACACTTAATGTACAAGCTCAATTTCAAAGGTTCAACACATCCAAGCCTTTCAAGTGTGTGATTAAGAACAGAGACAGGTTTTCAAAGCATAGTGATAAAATGATAATGTGACTTGGATATAAAATCTACCTGAGCATGGAGAATGAAATGCGAAGCATGGTACTACATTATAGAAACTTTAAAAAGTTTCATTTTATGATTTATATCTTTTCCCATTCTTATTGTAACTGTAGTAACTTATGAGTCCGTTTAAATTAGCAATTTTATTTGCTTTATTTTGGTTATTAATTCTTGAAGTTCAAAAACTAGAAAAATGAATGGAAGAAAATAATATAATAAATGCTAATTAATTGGTCAATCATGTGGGCCCGGTTGTACGAAGCCTGGATAGTGCTATCCGGCGGATAAATCTTTATCCAGTGGATTAGTTGATGCTGTTATCCAATAAATTTACCCACTTGATAAGATTTATCTGTCGGATAGCGCTATCCAGGCTTCGTACAACCTGGCTGTGATGTTTAGAAATGGTCAGATAGTTAATAATCCTCCAGGTGGCAAAAATATGTATATATATATATATAAATATAAATTAAGGTTTTCCTTTTTATTTTCTTTCAAAAAGAAAAAAGAAAGAAAGAGATTTTGGTGCAGGCACAATGAAGGCTTTCATCAAATAGGAAAATGATTGAATCAATGATATTAGTCTTGTCAGAGTATATAATACACTTACATTCAATTGAATGAGAGTTTTCTCTTTATTTTTATGACTTTCTCTAATCTCTTGCTTGTGTGCTCTTTTTGTTTCACTCTTTAATTTCATTATTTTTTTTCCATATTTTCTCTCTTCATTTTAATGTTCTTCCTAGCTCTTCTGTACCTTTCTCTCTCTGTTTCTCTGTCTCTCTCTCTCTTTCTCTCTCTCTCTTTCTCTCTTTCTCTTTCTCTCTCTCTCTCTCGTTTAAGGCAATCACTAGTGAAGCTATTCAATCAATCAGTTGATAAAGGGATTTTTCCTAACGGCTTGAAACTTGCGAAAGTTACGCCAATTCATAAAGCTAATGACAAAGATGATTTGAATAATTACCGTCCCATTTCGGTCTTACCTACTATTGCTAAGATTTTCGAGAGAATAGTTTTTAACCAGTTATATGAGTATCTAAACTCAAATAATTTACTTTCTCAAAAGCAGTCGGGATTTAGACCGCTTCATTCGACTACTACTGCACTCCTAGAAGCCACAACGGAGTGGCTTACCAATATGGATGAAGGTAAATTGAACTGTGTCACTTTCCTAGATTTTAAAAAAGCTTTTGACACAGTAAATCACTCCATACTTCTCCACAAATTATACTATTATGGGATTGCAGAAGAGTCGATAAAGTGGTTCAAATCTTACCTCACAGATCGTAGTCAGAGATGCTACATAAACCATACCTTATCTAGCTCTAGAACACTCGATTGCGGCATCCCTCAAGGCTCAATCCTTGGGCCATTATTATTTATTATTTACATAAACGATCTGCCAAATAGTGTCAAATTTTCAAATGCTAGAATGTATGCTGATGACACAAGTCTCACCACTTGTGGCACATCACAAAAGACTATATTTGACGAGGTGAACGCTGATATTTCCAATATTCATAACTGGTTGAAAGCTAACAAACTTAGCTTAAATTCAGCTAAAACAGAGCACATGTTTATTGCTTCTGACGATAAATTGAAAAAAATTACCTCCGAACCACACATATATTTAAATAGCAAACCAATTACTAGAGTCTCTACAGCAAAAACTCTGGGTGTTGTGATTGACGAACGGGTGTCTTGGGTTGCTCATATTGATTACATTTGTAAAAAAATATCCTCTGGATTGAGTGGCATAAGACGAGTCCGCGATTACATCCCCTTGGAGACAGCTATTACCATATATGAGGCTCTCGTTTTACCTTGGTTTGACTATTGTGACGTGGTATGGGATAATTTACCAGTAACGTCTGCTGAAAGATTGCAAAAAATGCAAAATAGAGCTGCAAGAATAATAACAAAAAGCAGCTACGATGTCAGATCTAGTGATATTTTAACTTCTTTAGGCTGGAAAAGCTTACAAAGAAGAAGAAAGGAGCATAAAGCAATAATGATGTTTAAGACTTTAAATGCACTTGCACCAAAATCTGTAAGGGAACTCTTTTATTTTCAAGAAAATACCTACGATTTTCGTGGTAGAGAGAAGTGCTTAAAGTTACCGAAACCCAGCACTGAGTTTTTAAAAAGAGCTCTCTCTTATGACGGTGCAAAAGTGTGGAACTCGTTACCCCAAAGTGTCAGACTGTCCAATAATTTAAAATCTTTTAAGAGGAATCTTTCGTCTGTTGGTCCTTAACACTTTAATTACTATAATATTTTTGGGGGGTAGATGAGAATGTATTTCATAAATCTGTCTATATATTCTTAACGTTATTATTAATTTTTTATATATATTACCTATGAACTCGGTTTTCATGAAAACCAATTTGTACATTGATGAAATTTCCCGAGATTAAATAAAAGACATCTCTCTCTCTCTCTCTCTCTCTCTCTCTCTCTTTCTCTTTCTCTTTCCCTCTCTTTTTCCCTCCTTAATCTCCCTCTCTTTTCATAAGGTTTCTTTAGCTATGTCTTACTTTGTTAACGTCGGGCTAACTTTGTTATTGGGAATTGCTTGATCGAAGTCGAATGGAATAAATCAACATGCGTAAAAATAACAAAAATAATGAAAGATTATATATTTGAATATGATTTTATAAAAAAAATTAAAGATGAATACATCCTACTTGAAACAGCTATTTCTGTGTCTGCATACAAAGATTTATAATTGCTTTGTACAGTTTGCTTACATTTATTTGAATATTAATTGCAGTGTTCATTGTAAATAGAAAAGCTTTATTCTAGATTGTAAATATTGTAGTATAAAAAGAATTTAAGTTTATAAAGCATATTAGTAAAAGGCGATACATGTTCTTCATGCTTATTATATAAAACTGAGAGTGTTGAATGTGTTTTATTTCAAAATGTAAGTTTTGTTTTCAATGGAACTTAATAAAAAAAAAAAAAAAAAATCAATTAACGTCTTTAAGAGCATTCTATTCATTTATTATTATTTGTCTCTAATCATAATGATGTTTGAATTTTTTAATGGAAAATCTTATCAAGACAATATTTTAAAATATCCAGCCCTTAAACTTGCTATTCAGAAAGTCCTTTAGCCTTCGTCCTTTATTTGTTTAATACTAGTAATTTCGTAATATTTTTATTCGGTTTTTATTTTTCTTGTTTCATTATGCACTTTTAACCTTATATATAACAAATCTTGATAACTAAGTGACGAGGAACAAAGTTTTTCCAGTGATATATTTATGTATAAATTTTTTTTTCATTCAGTAAAGAAACGTAAATGACAGTTATCAAAATATGTCAGAAAATCATTGTAAAAGACTAAATGGGGAAACTTTTACCATCTTACCTTTAAAACGGGTCCATTTTCTCTAGAAGTCGAGCAATCGTACCAGGCATTCCTTTGTAGGAATAAAATTTGCCATCAAAATTTACATTCGAAAAAGGTTTGGAAAAATGTACGATATTGATGTCGAAGCACGTGCTGTGACGTCATGAGGTCACGGGTCATATGACGTCATGCATTCCAATAGCGAGGGAGCTGAGGATAAAGGAAGCCCAAAATTTGTTTTGCATCTTATAGGTCCTTAGTGAATATTTTTTTAAATTTATATTGCATTTTCAGAGTTAAAAAGAAAGGATTATTGTATTTCTTTGTAATCATAGTTTTTTTTTTTTTTTTTTTTTTTTTTGCTTGTTTATTTTTCTATTTCTTGTCTAAGTTAATTGTAGACTATGTTCTTCTTTTAAATTTCATGCTCATCTCAATATACGTATTTCACTTACTGTTTTACTCATATTTCACTACACTTAAACATCCATTCATTGTTTCAGTTATTGAATCATCTATCATTCCATCCCTTTTTTTTTTTCATCCACTCGTCCATCCGTCCGTCCGTCAGCGACCGTCAGCCCAATTGTCTATACTATCCATTCCATCCAATTCCATTCCATATATATCCTATCTAATCCCATCCATCCATCCATCCATCTCTCTCTCCCTCCCTCCCTCCATCCCACCCATTCTTTCATTCATTAATTCATTGATTCTTAGTCCTTTTCTTTCTATTTTTTCTTTTCATTCTTTCTCTTTCCCTTTGTGATGACAAAAATTACCTATTTTTACCTATTTTCTTTCGAGACAATGACATTCTTTCGTTTATTTGTTCGTTCTTTAGTTTATAATGTCACTTATTGTCTTCCAATAGTAGCATTCCCACCTAATGTTTCCAACATGAGGCATAATCCAACCAGTCAAGTGTTTCCAAACTTGTTACCACTCATTCATTGTTAAGCTAATTAATTTTAACAAATAGCTTCCTCCACCATCAAAACCATACGCGGTCGGCTATATTATCTCATTGTTTTATAAACAGCATCATTCATATCGCGCCAAAGCCGGAAAAACTCACGGAACTGACCCAATTTCAAACCAAATTTACCATATATCTCACCTGTATAAGATTATCAGGCTAGTAAGCTTAGTTCTACTGGGATTACAAGTCAACTCAGTTGCAAATAAACTTGGTAAGTATATTTTACTCAAATTCATTTAGAACTTATAGCGAAAACAATAAAGGTGCTATTTCGGGGAAAGTGTACCCAAACTATAACATTATTATTCCTAAAGCCGGGCCAAAAAATTTAATATCATTTTTACAGTTATAGTTACTCCTAAAGTGGGAATTTTTTTCTTGTTTTAAATTTTTATATGAAAAATAAATCATATTATGGATACCTTTGTGTTCGAAGTCGTAGCAGGGAACGTTAGTTCAATTATTAGTTCCTTGTAAGTTTGTAAGACGTTTAAGCATCAGAACTGATCGACCGATGTTTGTACTAACATACGGTCTAAATTAGCCAAAACATAGAAGAGTTAAACTCATGGAAATTTTACATTACTAAAAGAACTAGTTTTTTATAACTAAAACATTTAAATATTTTCCAAACAGTTTCGAGGAATAGTTTTCAAAATCTATATGAGTAGCTTTTGTGAAAAGTTGAAAACATTGATTTGAGCTACTCATTCAATGTTTTATAGAATGCACTATGTATTTTGTGTTTTAAATCGAGTTCTTTTTTTAAGTTGGTACTGGTTCATACTGAATGAAACTCAAAACCATTCAACAAAGGATTTCCAAGGTTCGCGTCGTTTTTAGTTTGAATACAAGGCTGTTATTCATTTCATATCTCGCCGGTTATTTTTATATCTATTGTTACTAGAATTTGTTATTTTTTGATCGAATAATACAAAGTCGCAATTCAGAATATAATGTTAGTGTCAATTCTTTCTCTCTCTTACCTCCTTCCTATTTCTTCGTTCATTCATTCTCTTTTTTATTTATTCCCTTCCTTTTTCCCCTTTTTTCTCTCCCTCATATCGATTGAAAATACTTAATTTTCAAATTATCTGCTTTTAAATATTATTAGAACTCGCAAAAGAAATCAAAGAACAATGAAAAAGAAAATAAAAGGGTGAATGAATAAATTATAGTTTTCAAAACTCGATACATTCACTGTCGTCATAGAGACAACAAAGCAACCTTAAATTTTCGATTTTGAAATCGAATCGAATCACGACCTGACCTAGCTAACTTTTTAAGTACAAACACAGCACAGTTTTGTATCATATATATCTTTATTATGACATGGTGACTCAGCCCACTTACCCAAGTCCCAATTACGAAGGCTTTCAACTCAAATACACAATCATTAAATTGCTAGGATAATATAGAGTCAATTAATTGATGCAAACATTTCCAAATCAAAGAGTCACATCCAGGTTTCAAATCAAGAATACACTTTTTATCAAAATTAAATTAAAGAATCATTCGATAAAATTTTTCTTGAACAAAACAAAAGCTTAGCTTAACTTAGAGTTCAAGGTTTGTACATACACTGCGAACTGCACATAAATTTTTTTTAGCTTGCATGAAATGAGTTATATTTTGAGTAATTTATTTTTAGGCCGTAAGCCCTTGGAAAGTTAAGACGTGACTGTTTTGGAAAATGGCGAAAACATAATCACTGAATAATTAAAGTATATTAATGACAAGACAATGATGGTGTGAAGATATTATATATGATAACGACGAATAGAACAAAACAGAACACTCGAGACCCTTAAAGGTGAATTAAAAAAAAAAAGAAAAGAAAGAAAAGAACAGCGAGAGAGAGAGAGAGAGAATAAATAAATAAATAAATAAACAAACAAACAAACAAACAATAATAAATAAATAAATAAATAAATAAATAAATAAATAAATAAATAAAGTAAGTAAATAAATAAATAAATAAATAAATAAATAAATAAATAAATAAATAAATAAATAAAAAGAAGATGGAATGAACAATAATCGAAGGTCAAAGATAACCAATATATTTCCCAAAGAACTGTAGGCGACAAGAAGTCCTCACAATTTGCATCCTCCAAAACACTTGCTCCTCAAAAAGATTTCACACGGTTTTGTTGCGAGATATATGCCGAGCATGCGCAGTAAGAATTAGCGATATGTTGTTTTGATCTATTGAATCTAGCATTGCATCTCTTCGCAAATGCTCACAGACGGACTCACAGAAGGTTCTGAAAATCAACCCATTATCGACCACATTGCTGTTTCTAGACTCGGAAATTAAAGCATTACCTGGGATCAGTCAAACACCGTGAGATCAGTCAATTAAGGGTTGAAGAGTTTTTGACTTCGATTGATTACCAACTGGAATTCGAGCTAGCGCTCTAGTAAGCACCTATAAACAGCATATATTTTATTACCTACATGCTATAAGTGAAACAACGCTTATATCGTAATATAAGTCCATAAATACTTGACTCTTGGTAAGTATAACATTTGTGTCTGTGTATATTCTTTTTTGTGTTTTTGAGTGTGTGAATATGTTTTTTATACGATATTTTTTAAAGGAATATTGTCAAAGAAAGCTTTGTGTTGAAATGCATTCATTACTATCATTCTACGTATTTCCCCACTTATTTTTGATATAGTTTTCTTCGTTATTTTAATCTTTAGTTGTTGTTGTTTTTTTCAGTTTTCTAGCGTTGAAAATAAAACACTTTAAAACCCATGCTCAAAATAGTACTGAATTCATATCGTGTAAAATAGTTCAAAAAATTGATACAATGTGGTCCGATTTGTTTTTAATTGTTTCACTATATCAGTGCTATCATTAAAAGTAAACACTACTTGTTATATAATACTATTTCATGGACAAAGTGTTTTACTATATGATAAGCTATAAACGGGAATTTCTCGTTAAATTCTGTCTTGGCATCGCAATGTTTTAAGCTCCGCCGACATCAATTCGAGAGTAACTTGATGATTTATCAATCCTTAGATCGATTCGGCATTTTCTCCAGAATGTGTTTAAAACTTATACCGACGTCTTTAGGTACCGGGTTTGAAAGATAAATTCAAATTTGTATGTGTGGAAATGAAATAAAATTGATCTTAGACAAAGGGACGGAAATACAATGAAACATTTGCGCGCAATATTGCATGCAATGTTACTGAAGTAGGATACGGTTTTTTACTTCAGCACCATTGCTTAACAAATACATAAAAGCAACGTTATGCATTAGTACAGAAAAGTATTTAAAAATACAAGCTTTGGGCCAGATATTTCCAGTTGCGAAGTTTAGAATATTATGTTCAAAGAAAAACAACAGATATATATACGAGGATCAATTTTGAGTTGTTGAAAGTAACTTAATCAATTTGGGAAATTTGACGTAACACGCTTAAATTTATGCATATTTTTCGGCATCTTTTTTATCAATTTCCTCTAATTTACTAGCAAAATGGCAATTTACTCTAGCAGGTTTCTTGACATCAAAGGTATTCTAGGTTTAGGCCGCGATTCATACGAAGAATTAATTTGATATGAAGCGAGAATTCCGTTTCGTAATAGCCATTTGATGAGCCATTTGATGAGCTATCAAGGCAGTCAATGTAATCTCTTTGGAGCCTTAACGGAAATTAAATGTACACCATTAAAACAGAAAAGCGAATGTAATTGAAAAGGAATGTAAGCAATATAACAGTAGTTCAGTTCAACTTTATCTAAAATGATTTAATTCTCTTCTCTTCTCTTTTCATCTCATCTCATCCTATCTCATCTCATCTCATCTCATTTCATCTCATCTCGATATTCTGTTCTCTTCTGTTCTCTTCTGTTCTCTTCTGTTCTCTTCTGTTCTCTTAATAACCCCTCCTAGAGCTACTTTATTACTTTGTCTCCTCACACTTCTTTGCTTTAACAGTTTTGTTATAGCCATTGATTCATCCTTTCCTTTGCTTACATCGCATAAAGTACCTAAGGTCAGTTAGTCATGTACGCTCACAACATCAAATCATACTTCCCACAGTGCCAATTCATCTCACACTGCCAGGATGTTCAACGCACTCCAAACAGTTGTCATAGCAATTATCCTGGCTCCCGCCGCCTCGAAGATCCCTCTTTTCATTGGTGGATTCTTCCCTATGACGTCAATGTATTACGACGGATGGACGGGAGGCAATGGGATCCTGCCTGCTGCTGATATGGCGTTAGAACACATCAACAGTGCTGGGATTCTTGGTGACTATGAATTGAAAATGATATGGAATGACACTCGGGTGAGTCACTCCTTTAAACTTTTATATCTTAAGAACCATTCCTTGGTCGAGAATAAAAATGGCCCGAGTTGGCGTTGCTGTGCATTAGGGGAGTGTTTTTTTCTAATGCCATCTTTTTATTCCCCAAAAATAGTTCCACGATGCCATACATGCAATGCGAACTTGACACTAGCTTTTTCTTCAATATCGGAATGACTAATATCGAACTCAATGACTATCGAAGATGGAATTGTCTAGAAATATTCAACGGATTTCATCGTCTTTTGGGCTGATGAAAGTCAGGGCAAGGCTAACATAGATAACATAGCCAATGAAGCGGAATGTTTTGGAAACCTTTTTTTCCTGCTCTTGTTCGACTCTATCAAATTAGGATATAGTTTGTTTGGTTTAACGGAGGGAGAAAAACCCTCGAATCACTGACCTAACAAACTCCACTTACATACCGATTAGACAGGAATAAAATTGATTGGTATAACATTCATTCCCATGTTTTCATTTAATCATCCTAAATGAATTTATCTGATATACAACACCGGATTTGAGTCAGTTCCATCCGCGCGTTGAAATTACTTTCCATTCGCACACGACAGGGGTTTTAAAATTGCGATAGATATCATTCTCATTTGAGACATCAGGGATGCTTACCATTTACTACCCGGAAAAACCGAAAATTCCAGTTGGAAAACAAAAGTATGCACCATTATTCTGATCCCGCTCTTTTTGGTTCTTTCGGTAGACGCGTGTACCATTTATCGAAGTCAAAGTTTCCCGCTATTTTCTTACCATTAGCGGAATGAATTTCCAACCGGATAATTTGGTTTAAATGATGAGCACCCCAAGAGTCAAATGAGCAATGTTTAGATCATGATTGTCTCGCTCATGTCTTTGACAAACTACATTTTATAAAAGGTTAGGGCTTTGTGTGGGTGTACTTCGTCGGGAGAGAAGACCTAGGGCAGGTGTAAGCATGCGGTTGATATATGTCTGGAAGATAATAGATCTTTTTGGTATTTTTGGTTAAATTGCATTCTCTAAGAAAAAGGTTGGCGGAATCCGACCCCTGAGAAGTGTTAAACTTAATATAACCTTCGATTTAGTTATCGTTACCCTTAATCAACGTCTGGGCTGATCTAATTAATTGTCAAGACATGGGTAACTCATAGTTCGAACCCTGAAACAACCTCTGGGCTGATCTAAGTCAGGGCACGGCAAGCTCACAGATCGATCCCTGAAACAGCCTCTGGGCTGATCTAAGTCAGGGCAGCGCTAACTCACAGATAGATCCCTGAAACCACCTCTGGGCTTGTGATCTAAGTCAGGGTACGGCTAACTCACAGATCGAATAGCAATTTAGCGTGTTAGGTTTTGCCAAGGGAGAAAAACGGGAGAACATGGAGATCATCCATAAAACTATTTACTGTATTCTCTTATCCCTTAAAAATAAATTCCGAGTTCTTCCCATCCTCATACACTACCTCTTAATATGATTAAGTAGAAACTCCTGGAACATGACTGACTCTTATGATGATATCTATCTCCAAATTAAAACTGCATTCATGCTGTGTGCGTAATTTCAGGATGACTAACAAACTTCCGTAAACGATTATCGCGACGCACGTTCCTTCCATTAATGAATCCTGTTCACACGTGGGGAGATTTCGACCAGATTCGAGTACCAAATGATAAGATCATATTTAGTACATGGGTACTCTGTGGGACACGTAGACTTATGTCTAGCGAGCACCTAATCTCGCAGTAATTTATATTACTAAGTGATTTCCCCCGAATTATTTAATACACTAATCAAAAGTTCCACGATTCTGCTCATGGCATGCTCAACAAGTCAAAAAGTGGGATAATTGGTTGTAAAAATTGCTATATTTTGGGGTATTTTTGATTTGGAATTAGCTTAAGGCTACTTTCTACTGAATATCTAATAAAAATTGTGCTTATTAAGAAAATAAAATCAAAATATAGCAATTTTTTACAACCTATGATCCCACTTTTTGACCCCTTGAACATGCGCTTAGAGCAGTAGCCCGGAAGTTCTGATGCACGCTGGGTCGTCCTTCACGAATTTGCAAGATGTGATGCTATTGGAGGGCGCACATGTGTAGAACAATAGAAAACAATAACCTTTTCCCAACCCCGCCCCTAAACCTAACCAATCACAGGGTACGTTGCAAATTCTTGAAGCCTAACCCGGGGGGTCCCTGCACGTATAGAACGAAAGTCACCTGGGAGTCGAAAGATAATATATAGACTGGGCACCCTGTGGTCTAACTACCTATTTTATTTCTCATATGGATTTTATTAGGGATCTCCAGGATGGACCGAACATCTCTTATATCAATTCCTCTCAAGTTCTCCTCGAAAAATTATGCTGCTGGGGGCTGGGTACTCGTCTTGTAGTACTGTCGTGGCGGCTTTGGCTGGACTCAATCCATGGCGAATACCACAGGTAGACCATTAGCTAGGTTTTTTAATTACTCGGCGAGCTTCCTGTGGCTAGGGTAGCAGTCTCCTCCACAGGCGTCATTAGGTTCGGTCCCAGATCCTCACTTAAGCACTACATTCCTTTCCGATTGTTTAGTTTAGCCAATGAAACGTTTGTTGCGTTTCTAATCCAATTACGTCCCTCGATTGATTTTGAATATATGGTCAGCTGTCAAAACCGCAAGACCATATTTAAGAGTATCCTTTTTTTCCAATGACCGTATTTAAAACTATCCTTGACCATATTTAAGAGTATCCTTGACCGTATTTAAGGGTATCCTTGACCATATTTAAGAGTATCCTTGACCGTATTTAAGGGTATCCTTGACCGTATTTAAGGGTATCCTTGACCATATTTAAGGGTATCCTTGACCGTAATTAAGGGTATCCTTTTTTTCAAATGACCGTATTTAAGAGTATCCTTGACCATATTTAAGAGTATCCTTTTTTCTAATGACCATATTTAAGAGTATCCTTGACCATATTTAAGAGTATCCTTTTTTCTAATGACCATATTTAAGAGTATCCTTGAACATATTTAAGGGTATCCTTGACCATATTTAAGGGTATCCTTGACCATATTTAAGAGTATTCTTTTTGTCAAATGACCATATTTAGGGGTATCATCGGGATATTTGGAACTAGTCCACCTTGGACACCTTACCTCGGACACCACCAATAAAATGTTTGTTTGTGTGTCTAGGTCGCATGCGCTTTGCCGCTAAACTCATAATAAAGAAGGCTCGCAGCACACATAGACCAGACAATTTCAGTAGAAACAAAGCCCATGGAAACCCGACGCGAATTCAAGTTTTATAACAGCGTCATCATCAAACTTACAATGACCTAAGCAAGTAATTAATGCTTTGATTCACGGAAGGAATGCCAAAACCCAGACGTGCTGGGACTATACTAGGTACATAGCAACCTATTGATACAAATGCTTTTCGTGTCTTTTTTAGATCTCGTATGCGTCCACATCACCCGCTCTATCAGACAAGATCTTGTATCCCTACTTCTACCGAACAATCCCAGATGACACCTCCTTCAACGCCCCTCGTTTCGCTATACTCAAGACATTCAACTGGTCCCATGTAGGGATTATCTATCAAGACGAAGATATACACAGAGCGGTAAGCTGTGTTTGTGTGTTAGAGGTAGGGCAAGGGGTCAAGGAAAGAAGGTAGAACAAGGAGGAGGAAGGGGAAGGAGGAAGAGGAAGGGAGGAGAGAGGGAGGAAGGGGAGTTATAGGGAGAAAGGGGAGAGACGACGAATGGGGAAGATAGATGGAGGAAGGTAGGGAATAGAGGGAGGAAGGGGAAAATACAGGGAGGGAGGGAGGGAGGGAGGGAGGTGGAGAGGGAGGGATTGCCAGTTCATAAAATTAATATTAGGAAATTATACATATAGAAACATTTGGTATGATAATAATCTGGATATCGTTTCAAAGGCGGTGGAACATCTTCAACTTGATATAAGAAGCCGCGGGATGAGGGAACTCACTGCTGAGGCGTTTAGAAACAGTGCTACTACTCAAATGGCGAATCTCAAGGCAAGTAAGAAAAATGGATGGATGGATGGATGTGATGGATGGATGGATGAATGGATGCATGGATTGATGGATGGATGGATGGAGAGAAAGGATGGATGGATGGATGGATGGATGGATGGATGGATGGATTGATGGATGCGTGGATTGATGGATGCGTGGATAGATGGATGGATGGATGGATGAATGGATGAATGAATGGATGCATGCATGCATGGATGGATGCATGGATGGATGGATGGATGAATGGAGAGAAAGGATTGATTGATGGATGGATGGATGGATGGATGGATGGAGAGAAAGGATTGATGCATAGATGAATGAATAAATGGAGTTGCTTATTATAATAGAACGTTTTTACACGCTTTTTCAACAGAAAAAAGATGCAAGGATCATTATCGGTAACCTTTTTGGGCACGGAGCCCGTAAAGTATTTTGTGAGGTAAGTCAAGTTACCAAGCTAGCCAAACGACGTATCTCTCTCCTCCTAATTCTCCATCACTCTATCATATAATCATGAAAAGCTCTTTATATGCATATCAATTAAGTCAGGACTCCGATTCTGTCCAGGCTTACAAACTTGGAATGTATGGTTCTCGATATTTATGGATCATTCTTGGATACATCGAGAAGGACTGGTGGCTAATTAACGATTCCAGTATAGATTGTACCGCTGACCAGCTACTGCGTGCAGCAAACTATCACTTGTCTACGGTTAATCTGTGGCAGGCAAAAGATGATATGGAAACTGTCTCGGGAAAGGTACGAAATGTGGCGAAAATGGGTAACCATGCAAATAGTGACAGGTGGATTGATGGAAGGAGGGAGGGAAGGAGGGAGGAAGGAAGGAAGGAAGGAAGGAAAGAATAAAAGAAGGAAGGAAAGACTGAAAGAAGGAAGAATGCAAAGATGGAAGGACGAAAGGGAGGGAAAACTCGAAAGAATACTAGTCCAACGAGCAGTGCATTGTTCACCCAAACTCTGAAAATCCATAGTTACTTTCACCGTCCAAATATATATAGTTTAAGAATCAAATTATCTTTGCCAACAGACAGTGAAAGAGTTTTTCCAAGAGTACAACAGCAAAGTAGAACAAAACAAACGAGACGAACATTCTAGTTACGTGTATGACGCACTGTGGGCTATGGCACTAGGCCTAAACCACACGCTTATGAAAATGCCCAGGACTGAAAGACTGGACAAACTGCCTTATGGTGATAACAAGACTATTGCTCTGCTGACGAACGAGCTGGATCGAGTAACGTTCAATGGAGTTACTGTAAGTGGTGTGAAGTAAAATAGAGCAGGTTTCGCATGGCTGTGAAAACACTCGGTGCAGTATGCGTGCGTGCGTGCTTTGCCGTGACCGTGATGTTTTCTAGAATTTTGATTGGCTGATTTTTGAAAAGTTGGTAAATGTAAAATGTGATGTTTTCGGCTTTTTTTAGGGCCCAGTTTCATTTACTTCAAAGCGAAATCGTGTTGGAGATACAAAGATCATACAGTTTATAGGTATGACGAATTGTTGTTAAATAGAGGTTGGTATTTTCACCTCTTTGGGACTTTGACAACTGGTCGCTAAATAGAGGTCGGTCGCTTAATAGAGGTTTAGATTAGTGCAGAAATCGTCATTGATAATTTGAATTATGGCCGCTAAATAGAGGTCGTTCGCTTAATAGAGGTTTAGATTAGTGCAGAAATCGTCATTAATAGTTTGATTTATGCCCGCTAAATAGAGGTTGGTCGCTTAATAGATGGCCATTTGATAGAGCCTCTAGAGATATGCACCAGATCTTATTAACAGTAACAGCATGTGGTTTATTCCACAGATGGGGGGAAAAAACAAGTTGGTCTGTATGAAAACAAGCTTGGCGTAATTAACTGGACTGGACATGAGAAGATTATATGGCCAAGTAGCTTATTATGCTCATATATACATTGTGGTAGACAATGGGAGGCCTGGAAAGGAAAATAGGAAGGAGGGAGGAAGGTAGAGGGGGGAGGGAAAGAGGGAGGGATGGATAGATGGATGGATGGATGCGGATGGATGGAGGAATGGAGGGGCGGAGGGAGAGGGGGGGGGGGGGGGGAGGGCGTGAGCTAGGAAGGGAGTATATGGTAAGATAAAAGAATTAAAAGAAAGAAAAGAACTAGAAGGGAGGAAAGAATAAGGGAATGAGGGAGCGAACAAACGAATAAAGGATACTTTCGAGCTAAATTGTATCACACGTATTCAAAAATCTAAAACATTTCTAAATATTGCTTTTCAGGTGGCTCTCCACCTTCTGATCGCATTCAACAAGTAAACAAACTCATTTCTCCCTCATTAATACTTTACGGATTCATGGTCAGCACGAGCATTATCTGCATCCTCATTGCCTTTTTCTTCCTATGGTTCAACACACGCCACAAAAATATCCGCTACATCAAAATGTCAAGTCCCAACCTGAACAATATCATTATTTTGGGATGCGTGCTAAACTATGTGTCTGTGGCTACTTTTGGATTAGATGGATCTCTAGTGGATCATAGCTATCATTTTATCTGTGCAGTAAGTACTCGTGTAGAATAGACCCCCATCGAATTCCAAATTACCGCTGTGTTTCTTGCTTACAGACTCATTTGCTCAGGGCTAGCCTCGAGTTTGTGCAGAATATTCACGTGTTCCAGTCAAGGTCCGTCGAGTTTCAAAATGTTTGTATTGTTGAAGTTGTGCATTCTTTACTTTTCTGTTGGTATTTGTGAATATTTAAACAATGATACGAGGCTAACCCTGTGCAAATGAGTCTGTAATCAAGGAACACAGCGGTAATTTGGAATTCGAAACTGGTCTATTAAACGGTGGTGTAATGATAACACACTCACACTCGGCGATTTTCCGGTTTTCTTCTCGCCAGTGTGACACGCTCGATTATAATTCGATCCGTAGTTAGCCGTGCCCTGACTGTCAGGTTTGGCCACTATTTGGAGCAGATATTGAGATCCAAAGACTAATTAAAAGCTTTGTGAGCTGGTCATATGACCATGATGTCAACCTGGTCCATGTTGAATACAGAGCAGAAAAATTAGTTTAGTCCTCAAGCTCTTGTGCCATGCGCAACATTTCTATTTAAGAACTAGTTAAGTAGCCTAATAGTATTAAAATAGATATTTTATTTATTAATTATTATTATTAATATTTGTCATTATTTGTTGGTATTTTTAGAGTCGTTCTTGGACCCTTTCACTCGGTTTTAGTCTCGCTTATGGCGCAATGTTTTCAAAGACATGGCGAGTACACACTATATTCACCAATAGGAAGCTAAGAGGAAAGGTAAGCAACAACATCTGCCAAGAGCAATAAAAACATCAACGAATATAAGAGTAGCAACATTGATAACAGCAGCAGCAGCAGCAGCATTAACTGAAGCAACAGCAGCAGTAACGGCACCGGCAACAACAACATTAGAAACAACAGCAACTAAAACTAACAGGCATAACAGCAACAGCAACAACAGCAGCAGTAGCAGCAACAACAACAGCAACAGCAACAACAGCAGCAACAACAACAGCAGCAACAACAACAGCAGCAGCAACAACAGCAGCAGCATCAGCAACAACAGCAGCAGCAACAACAGCAGCAACAACAACAACAGCAGCAGCAACAACACAGCAGCAACAACAACAGCAGCAGCGGGACAAGAACAGAAGCCCGAAGAACAGTGACATTAACAGTGACTACAAATTTCGGTTCCTTTTTTAGATTGTTAAAGACCGTCATCTACTGGCTATTGTCTTTTTATTGCTAGTGGTTGATGTTACATATCTCATCATTTGGCAAAGCATCGATCCTCTTAAGCGAATATTGTACGAGGCTGAAGTTGAGGTAAAGCTAATTCAAACATTGATTGGTTCAGATTGAATGTAATTGGAATGGATTGGATGTGACTGAGATGGATTGGATGTGACTGAGATGATTGGATGTGACTGAGATGGATTGGATGTGACTGAGATGGATTGGATGTGACTGGGATGGATTGATGTGACTGGGATGGATTGGATGTGACTGAGATGGATTGGATGTGACTGAGATGGATTGGATGTCACTGGGATGGATTGGATGTGACTGAGCTGGGTTGGATGTGACTGAGATGGATTGGATGTGACTGGGATGGATTGGATGTGACTGAGCTGGTTTGGATGTGACTGTGATGGATTGGATGTGACTGGGATGGATTGGATGTGACTGAGATGGATTGGATGTGACTGAGATGGATTGGATGTGACTGAGATGGATTGGATGTGACTGAGATGGATTGGATGTGACTGAAATGGATTGGATGTGACTGAGATGGATTGGATGTCACTGGGATGGGTTAGATGTGACTGAGCTGGGTTGGATGTGACTGAGATGGATTGGATGTCACTGGGATGGGTTAGATGTGACTGAGATGGATTGGATGTGACTGAGATGGATTGGATGAGACTGAGATGGATTGGATGTGACTAGGATGGATTGAATGTAGATGGAATGGATTGGATGTGACTGGGATGGATTGGATGTGACTGAGATGGATTGGATGTCACTGGGATGGATTGGATGTCACTGGGATGGATTAGATGTGACTGGGATGGATTGGATGTGACTGGGATGGATTGGATGTGACTGAGATGGGTTGCATGTGACTGAGATGGATTGGATGTGACTAGGATGGATTGAATGTAGCTGGAATGGATTGGATGTGATTGAGATGGATTGGATGTGACTGAGATGGATTGGATGTGACTAGGATGGATTGGATGTGACTGAGATGGATTGGATGTGACTGAGATGGATTGGATGTGACTGAGATGGATTGGACGTGACTGAGATGGAGTGGATGTGACTGAGATGGAGTGGATGTGACTGAGATGGATTGGATGTGACTGGGATGGATTGGATGTGACTGAGATGGATTGGATGTGACTGGGATGGATTGGATGTGACTGAGATGGATTGGATGTGACTGGGATGGATTGCATGTGACTGAAATGGATAGGATGTGACTGGAATGGATAGGATGTGACTGGAATGGATTGGATGTGACTGAGATGGATTGGATGTGACTGAGATGGATTGGATGTGACTGGAATGGATTAGATGTGACTGAGATGAATTGAACGAGACTGGATTGGATTGGATGTGACTGGGATGGATAGATCGATCTATTTATATAGAGAATATCAGTTTCTTTTTGTTAAATTCCTAGGTGTCCTCACATAACCACGTAGAGATAGTATACCAAATGGAACACTGCCAGTCTTCCTCCACCTATCTTTGGCTAGGAATACTCTTTGGTTATAAAGGAATTTTACTTCTGTTTGGTGCGTTCTTGGCTTGGGAGACCAGGAAAGTCACTATTACTGCTCTTAACGACTCAAAGTAGGTGCTTTTTAAGTCAAGATTAAATAGGCCTTTTGCAACAAAAAGTCATCTGCTGATAGATTTATCACTTTGATAACGAAACAATTCAACCAAAAGTCCCTTAATTGGGGGAGGCTCTGCTGGATGGCAAACAAACTTTGAATTGCTTCGTATGAAATCGAAAGTGTATTATAAGGATAAAAAGCATTTTTAACATTAACATTTTTAACATTAACAGTCAAGTGATTATTTCCTGCAAATTGCACTATTCTAGTGCATCTTTCATTCTCTAGTAACTATTAAGTATTAAGATGCCCATCCTCACTTTCTTTCCAGATATATTGGTTTCTCAGTTTATAATGTATTTATTCTGTGTGCTATTGGGGTTCCTGTGTCGCTGGTTCTCAAGGATCATCCCGATGCATCATTCTCTATAATATCTATTCTAATCATCTTTGGGACATCGTTAACTATTTGTTTCGTATTCATACCCAAGGTAATACTAATAATAATTATTATTATCGTTAGGATCGTCATCACTATCAGCATAATCCTCATCACCAACATCATCGTCATCACTATCAAAATCGTCATCATCATCATCACCATCACCACCATCATCACCAATACATCATCACCTTCATCACTACCATCATCATCCTCATCATCACCATCATCATCACCACTATCATCATCATCACCATCACCACCAATACATCATCACCTTCATCACTACCATCATCATCAACAACTTCATCAACATCATCACCATCATCATCATCACCATCATCACCATCATCACCAATACATTATCACCATCATCAGCACCATTATCATCAATAACGTTATCATCATCATCACCATCATCATCACCTTCATCATCACCTTCATCATCATCATCACCATCATCACCGGTACCACCACCATCATCACCACCATTATCATCAATAACTTCATCAACATCATCACCACCATCATCTACAACATCTTCATCGTCATCACCATCATCAACATCATCACCACCATCATCAACATCATCATCATAACAATAACGATAATGATGATATTTTCCTCGTTGTCAAGGTAACAGAATTACGTAAGCACATGCAGGTGGGTGGTCGACCCGAACCAATTGAACGCACCTTCACAGTAGGGAGTGTTTCACGTAATAACCTGGACGATGGTCTATCTACACTAAACAGTAACCATAGAAGAGAAATACAGGAGTATAAAGACAAACTAGAAGAGGTTAGTGGCCAGAAAGTGGGCACAAAAAATCTGTAACAATCACACTCCACGTCTGTTAAGTTTTACTCTAGCATTTGATGTTGTTGTTAATATATGGTGATGATGATGAACAAAATGGTGAAGGCAAATGACGATGATGATGATAATGACGTTCATGGGTGATTATGGTGATGATGATGATGATAATGGTGATGGTATTGTTGTCGATGATGATGGTGATGAACCAAATAGTGATAGGAAATGATGATGATGATGGTAATGACGATGATGATGATAATGACGGTGATGATGATGATGGTAATCGATGTTGATGGCAAATGATGATCGATGATGATGATGATGATGATGGTGGTGATGATATCAAAACTGTTGTTGTTGCCGATAGTGATGGTGAAAATGTAGAAGACCATTATAAAGTTCTTCTCAAACGCTACTCAAACGTTCTACTATACAAATTCGAGTTGAAATGAATAATTTATATTTCTATTTTTCATTTGTTTATCAGAAAGAAGAAGAAATCATTACCCTTCGCAAACGACTTCAAGGTTACGAGGAAATAGCAGATTCCAGTAAAAAACAATGCCAGGACACCTTAAAAATCAATAATCTACAAGCAGCAAACACCATATGATATGTTAAAAATATACAGTTCTTGGTCGGCTCAAACGGCTAAAACATTTGTGTTGGAAACTTACTACAAGACCCAGGGACGTAGCCAAGGGGGCCAAGGGGGCCCGCTCCCCCATCCTCGCGCTGTAGAACCTCCACCCCTGTAATGCCCTGGGAGTGAGGTCCAGATAGAAATGAAAGACATGAGATGGAATTGGATTCAGAAATTGATTTTTACGGATGGAGGAAAGACTGAAGAACCTGGATAAAAATATTTGAATAACTGACAAGGATAAGGAAATTGCAGTACGATTTTTCGAAATAAGAATCCCAAATAGGAGATATCGGAGTTACACTCTAGTGCCTTCAGAACGTTTCTATACATTTCATTGTATTGACCCAAATGCCTCGACTTGAAACGTTTGAAGGCAACAGAGTTTAACTCCGATATCTGCTATTGTTTTTGCTGAACAAAAGCAACTAGCTCTTTCTTTCTTTCTTTCTTTTTTTTTAAGGAAAAAATATAGATGCGGTGGTATTCGAATACACGCTTGGCTCGAGAAATTAGATATTCAATTTAAAAAAAAAAATGGAAAAAAAGAAAAGAAAAAAGAAAAAAATCGATTCCAAGGTGCCATACCCCCGAGACATCCGCAGAGCTGAGGCGTCGTACGGACTTCGGACCTGACGGCGATTAAATCCTTCTGCCCTTGGGTGCACGAATTACGCAAGAAAATATTCTAGCCGAAGCATCAGGGGAGAGACCAGCCGGCCCCCAGACCATATCGGCTAATCCCTTGCATCTCTGCCACGCACGGAATCGGTTGAAAAAATACTGTCAAAAAGTCTAGTCTATTCGGTTAAAGGCTATTGTTATGCAATTTTTCATGAACACCTTAGTCCAGTGGAAAAATACTTGGGCTTTCGAGACAGTGGATCAAGCCCGGATTTGCAGAGTTAGAACCTGGATGGGTGACAGTATAGTAAGTGCATGGTAGAATCTTTTTTTTTCTTTTTTTCCCTAATCTTTTCTTCTAACCTTTCCTGTTTGTTTGTTTGTTTGTTTGTTGTTGTTGTTTTTTTTTTGTTTTTTTGTTTGGCTTCTTCGTATACCAACTCAGACCAATGGCCATTTGATGACTGGAAGCCAAATCGCAAAAAGCTAAAAACCAACCAGTCGATTACCGTGGATAAATAAAGCTAATCATAGTCTTAATTATTATCAATATTATTCATTATCTCTAAATTATCATTAAGAAAAACCAAGATAATGGTTTGACCAACGAATAGAAATTATTTATACGTAATAAATATGCAATTATATATAACTTTTATTTATCTTTTAAACCCTAGAATGTAAATACTCACTTCGAGTGACTGTCTTTTTTCATTATTTGGAGGCGAGGAATTAAGCTACGGACACAGGGTGCAACATTGCGCGCAGAGTTGCATGCGATTTATGTTGCGAGCCACGACACACGACGCAATTTGTTGCACGCAACGCAAGTAAAAGACTATCCTATTTCAGCAACATTGTCTCCGCACCAGTAGCGTAGCGAGGGGGGGCACGGGGTGCACGTGCCCCCCCAATTTTTCAAACAACTTTTTCGAAAAAACGAAAGAGGAAAATAGATTATTGCAACCTAGGAAAGTGCGCTGTATAAATCAGTTTATACCAATACGAATTTGTTTCTTTTTTGTTTCTGCGTTTATTTGTTTTATGGGGGGAGGAGTAATTTTGGGGGGGGGGGGGGGGGTCAGTGCCCCGCCAGCTCCTAGGTCTTCGCTACGCCCCTGGTCCGCACCTTTAGTAAGAAAATAGAAGGAAGAGCGCGAAGAGAGGATAGGAATGTAGGAAAACTAAGAGTTCACCATTCGCTTTAGGAGGGTTTGAATTAAGGAAGTAGCGTGTCAGATGCAGGCTTCTCTGTGTTTTTCTTTTTAGATAATGCTGTTAAGTTATGGCGTATTTTGGGATGCAACTCCTCACAAAAACGCGAAAATACTGCGAAAATTATACTCAATAATATAACTTCGACCTGAAACAATTTGACCTTTGAAAATAAATCCTGTCACGAAGACTAATGCAAGAAAATATTCAAAATTTAAAATATCCAACTGCTTTTCGTTTGAACTTGGAAGTCGTATACGATTGACGTCACTTTTAAAACCTCTGTTGGAAGGGGTGCTAAACATTTTAGTGTTTCAATGGAAGAATTTTAATTTATTCATCCACTCCCATAAATAGTGAATTATTGATTCGAATGGTCTCTTAGTACGTACAGAAGTGCAACTAGTATATATACCTTGTCAGCGTATTCTAGCTGATTTGCTGTGGAGTTAATCACGAGGAAGGTATAGGCACGGCTTGACTCTCTTTGGATTCCGTCAATGCCCTTGAATCATGTAGAAAAACACTGAAGTTTACCCCCTGTACAGAAACAACATGTTCAAATATCAGTTTTATTAAACCCTGAAACCTCTAGGCTTATCTAAGTCAGGGCATGGCTAACTCACAGATCGAACACTGAAACAACCTCTGGGCATGATCTAAGTCAGGGCATGGCTAACTTACAGATCAAACACTGAAACAACCTCTGGGTTGATCTAAGTCAGGGCATGGCTAACTCACAGATAGAACCCTGAAACAACCTCTGGGCTGATCTAAGTCAGGGCATGGCTAACTCACAGATTGAACCCTGAAACAACCTCTGGGCAGATCTAAGTCAGGGCATGGCTAACTCACAGATTAAACCCTGAAACAACCTCTGGGCTGATCTAAGTCAGGGCATGGCTAACTCACAGATTAAACCCTGAAACAACCTCTGGGCTGATCTAAGTCAGGGCATGGCTAATTCACAGATCGAACCCTGAAACAACCTCTGGGCTGATCTAAGTCAGGGCATGGCTAACTTACAGATTAAACCCTGAAACAACCTCTGGGCTGATCTAAGTCAGGGCATGGCTAATTCACAGATCGAACCCTGAAACAACCTCTGGGCTGATCTAAGTCAGGGCATGGCTAACTCACAGATTGAACCCTGAAACAACCTCTGGGCTGATCTAAGTCAGGGCATGGCTAATTCACAGATCGAACCCTGAAACAACCTCTGGGCTGATCTAAGTCAGGGCATGGCTAACTCACAGATTGAACCCTGAAACAACCTCTGGGCTGATCTAAGTCAAGACACTGGGTAACTCACAGATCGAATTGAAATTTAGCGCGTGTAAGGCTATGCGGAGGGAGGAAAACAGGAGAAGATCCCTCAAATCACATGTGATAGAGAACAGAAAGCATTCTCTTTTTCAATTCCTAAATATGAAGTACACAAATAAGGAATGTCGACATACCTGACTGCTTGCCGCTCTCACGAATGATGAATTGGCGGTGACTGTTACAGCTTTGAGTGTGTCTCCCGTACCAAAAACAATCTAGTCGAAACATATTGTATTACCACCACTATAAAATATTATTATATAGTTGGGATAGTACACGCGCGCTGATTGGTCGAAAACTGTGCTTTATTAGTGAACAGAGCACAGTGTTGACGTCATCGACGCGCGCGAAGTGCTGCTAGATCCTGCGACCGTCTTTCTTGTTTTGTATTAAATTCAATACCGAAATAAAATTAGTAACTAAATGATTAAACGAATGAAACAGCTTTTTCCGTGCTCCATTCAGTAATAAAGAACTTAGAAAGCTCAAGAAGTGTGAGAAGCACTCGCCGACGGCTTGTGCTTCTCCTTACCTTTCTTTCGTGCTTACGCCACTTCCTGCATGCTTTATTAAAGAACGGAGCACGGAAAAAGCAATTTTATTTGTTAAATCAAAGACAAAGAGATAGAGACATATCCTGCAATAACTTTCTAACCTCGCACCCTCATATAGCTGAGGCCATGTTGGTTGACTTGAACAAAAGATTTGGTCTTGGTTTCTTTTGTTATGTCAACCAACATGGCGGCCACGTGTTTTGTCCTTGTACATGTGACGTCATAGCCGCCATGTTGGTTGACTTGAACAAAAG